>NC_041039.1:22346005-22546005 GCF_900634625.1 Parambassis ranga
TGGCTACTGGCAGAAGAAAAGGCACTAACCTCACTGATGGTGTGGTACCTGGAGAAATCAAAGCTGTCAGTGTTCCTGGGCTGAGCGAGGCGAGCAGCAGCTTCCATCTCCTCCTGCTCCTCATCCAGCACCACCTGCAGGTCAACAACATCATGACATCTGGCTACCAGTTTTCTTTCTTATTAAAGAAACAGATTTCAGTTCTCATGCTGTACCTGCAGGTCTTCGATCATGATGGTGTAGTCAATGTTCTGGGCCTCCAGGTAAATTTTGACAAACTGAAGACTCTGGAAGGGAACTCTGACGTCCACAGGGTTGCTCACGTCAGTCACTCCCATCCAGATGTCCACCTGAAGGGACAAACAGATGTTTCTTATTCTGAAACCAACATACTAGCATAATAAAAATGCCACATAATTGAATTTATTTGTCCTTGTGGGTGATTATTGACCTGAAACTCTATCATCTCCTCCAGGTTCTTGATAAGAGACAGCTGGGCCTCATCCTTGGGGAGGATTCGGAGCACCTGGTGCCTGCAGATAGAAGAACCACAGTTTGAACCAGCGGTTATGTAAGGACTGCAGTGGTGCCAGGACACACATCATCCTGCTTATTATGGGTAAATTAAATTTACTGATATTTTTTTAGCAGGTTGGATGTGATCCTAGTCAATGATGTAAGTCACAACCATAGCAACAGTCTGTTACACATAGCAACAGCCACTTAGAATCACAACATTCTTTCTGCAGCATGATTCCAGACGCACAGCTAAAGTCAGAACTGATACAAGAAGACTAATTCTGCTGCGACATACGGCATCATCAGAGCTCTGGCTTCAACATCACCCACTCAGTCAGGCATTGCATGAAGAGCAAGAAGCAACTGAGATGTCATAGATCTGCAGAAAAACTGTGGCAAGCTGGACCAAAGATCTAAGCACTCTAAAATAGCTTCAGCTAGTCAACTTTTAACAATTATGCAAGCTGCAAGAGAAAAAGTGGAACTGTGCGGTCTCAGAAAAGTAAGCTTCTCACTTCTCTTATCATGTCACTGGCTGCTGAACCACCTCCACCCTGCCCAGCAGTGAGAGGCTGGGTTAGGCCCACTTACCCCTCAAAGGTCACCTTTCCAAAAACGACCACAACCAGCGAGGCGAATGCGAGCAGCCCCCTCATCATGACCAACAGTGTGAAAACGGTGAGGCCAAAAGCAGGTTTATATGGCTGCCGGGTCCCGTGTCCGAACCACGACCTTGCTTAGGGAGATAGAAGTGTGTCACCAGCTGGTCCTGTTCCCATGCCAGCCTGGAGAAACCAGACATACTGAACTTGTTGTTAGTCTAAAGAGAGAAAGGTTGTTCAAGAACTGTGGGAATGTTTTTTTTTTAATGTCATCAGGTCCATGCATAAAATTAAGCCGTAAAATCACCAAAGAACTGTTCTTTAATCTGTCATGTGGCTCGTCTATATTTATTTTAAACTATAAAGGGCCCATGTCTTCTGTTAAAGCTGCTTTGTCAAACTTAGCATCACATATTTGCAATAATATGTTCTCACGCATGGTTGTGGTGAAATCAATTTACACAAACATAAAATAGTGAGCTTTAGCCATCATGCTAAAGTTAAGGGCTTGCTTTCATCATGCTAAGCTAATGCCATGTTCATAAAGATGACTGACCAAGCCTTGAGTTCCTCAAGGGTCCATTTTAGGGCCACACATATATTTTAATCTGTTCTGGCCTAAATTCTATTTAAAGCTTGTGAGTGGATCTTGTTGCTCAGGAAGAGCCTTAAAGTGTGTTTCTGCTTCCTCTTTGTTAGCGGTGAGGCGACAGGAAGCATCAGTGTTCTAAATGCAACTCCTCTGCTTGGGAGCATGTACATGAAACACTTCCAGACACATGTTAAACAAACAAACCAACGCTTACATCTGGGTTTCATCGCAAAATAAGACATCCAGGTAAAATGAGGGCACCTGCACTAACCAACAGAAACTCTCTGGTATGTGCTCATTGAGAATGTTAAATATTGAACAAAAGATAAGACTTTCAGAGCTAAGCGCAGCTAAAATTCTACTTTTGTTTAAGTTATGGATGCTTTCTTATTCCAAAGAACAGACATTTAAATTTGTTTAGCTTAGTAACAATCCTGGACATTACTCACTAATGCCACACCTGTCCAACGTCCCATCTGAAGTCCAGTTTGTCTTATGTAATCCAGTTGATAAGGTCCGTGCAGACGAAAGGTAAAGAGACGAGTGGAAAAAAGCAGCTGTGGGATTCACAGACGCTGTATTTGCCCCACATCCATGTGTCCTGCTGAAGCTCCGGCAGGACGCTGAGCTCCTACCAGCCCGCTTTAGGCATCACTATGACATTCTGCTCAGTGAAACAGCACTTTGACACCATCTTACTTCCTTATTCTCATCTATTTTCTTTTCTTGAAACGTGACATGAGCATATTTGAATCACAGGAAGTCCGGACTCAGAGACATTAAAGTAAAAGAACAGCAGTGCAGCCATAAAAGCCATTAAAGGCTCCATATGTAAACATTTGAATAAGTTAACAATAAATTATTTTAATTGCCAATGTGCAACTTAAAAGTGAGACCTTCCTCGACCCCCTCTTTTGCCTTAAACAGCCTGGGTATACTGTTTAAACTGGCTTAGCAATGCTAGCTTTCATGCTAACTCACATTAGCTGCCTGCTAGCTGCAGGACAAAATAAGAGAATGCAAATCATCCTCTCACTCACTCAAATGGCCTTGGCTGATGTGGCTGTTAGTTTGGCTATGCTGCAATTTTGCAAATTACTCAACGTTATAGCAGCAGGATTAACACAGCGTGGCTAAGTTACAAAACACTGTTTGAGCAAATAACAGCCATCTGCTTCACGCAACCAATCTGGCAACTGATTTTATTAGCTAATGTCACAACCTGTGAAAACATTGAAACTTGCTAAGATGTAGCTATGTTAGCTGGCATTAGGATAAGCAAAGAAAAAATGTACAAAGACGTAGCTACATTAGTATAATTGCTAATTTTGGAATAAATTGCCATTTAGCTGGATAACTTTAGCATAGCTTGAACAGAACAGATCATCCTAACAAGTTTATAGTTTTTTTATTTATAATAAAATCACATATGTACCGAAGCGCTGAACTGCCACAGTAGAAAAAAAAATGTAATCACTATCTCGTTATAACGTCAAATGCTATCTCGGTATAAATATTATCTCGTTATAACAACATATTATCTCATTATAACAACATATTATCTCGGTATAATGACATATTATCTCGTTATAATGACATATTATCTCGTTATAATGTCAAACCTTATCTCGTTATAACATGATATTATCTTGTTATAATGTGAAAGACGCTATAACGTTATATTGTCATAAGACGCTATCACGTTATTACAAGTGCACAGTAACAGTACGTTGTGTCACAACAAACCCAGCTTGGATGCAGTGAAGGTGATGCAGTTTGTACCCATCGAGCCTTCTGTGTCCTTCTAGCTGATCGATGAGAAATGAAGCTACCTCCAGAGGGTCGGTCTCATTCTTTCTTCTGAACAGTCCCATGCATTTTAAAATCCTTCAGAGTGTCTGCATACTGATCACAGTATCGTCCACTGTGCGCAGTAAGGACAGAATCTCCCCATGTCTTAATCCAAGCATGAAATAGAACTTAATTAAATCTTGTAAATGAGTCATTTTCTGACGTGAGCAGCAAACTGGTTAGGTTAGGCTACTTATAAACAGTTCATTTTTTATTACAGCAATAAAATGTATCTCGTTATAACGAGATAATATCACTTTATAACAAGATAGCGTCTTATCACGTTATAACAAGATAGGTTTTGATGTTATAACAAGATACGGTTTGACGTTATAACGAGATAATATGTCGTTATAACGAGATAATATGTTGTTATAACATGATAGCATTTGACGTTATAACGAGATAGTGATTACATTTTTTTTTCTACTGTGGCAGTTCAGCGCTTCCGTACATATGAAACAAAAAACGAAACAAAAACACAGCAGTGGTCATTGTCTCTTCAGTTTACACTAAATTCTGATATATTAAAATAACTTCTCTTAGCTAAGCCTTTCTAAACAAACAAAACACATGGACCCCTTGTGAACAGTGGTGGTTCAGAAGTTGCATCCGCTGCAGTGTTTGCAGCTGAAACTCAGACCCCACCTAGCAACAAGAAATTCTATTTTCTGATTGGCCAATAAGTGGCTAATTCCAGACAGCTGTACCAGTGCACAGTAGGCTGCCTTTGACTCCTTTATATGATAATCTCTACTATAGAAATGTCTGTGCTGTGAAGTTCTCTCTTCTTCTTCTTTTTCTTCTCTGCATGAGAAATGCTCTGTGTGGCGTGTGAGTGTGTGAAGTTGTTGAAATGTGTGTGTGTCTCACGCTCAGAGGCCTGGTAGCTACATTTCAGCTAACTGGTTAAAGTGGCTAACGTGACCCCTGACCTTCATGTGGATTTTTCAAGAATAAATAATAGGTATGTAACGCACAGATGCTCTCAGACAAACATGCAAACACTGACTGCAATTTACTTATTGACCACAGGTGTCGCTCTTTACCAGTTACTACCGATCTTATCTGACTTGGAGTGAGTACTTTTAAAGCCAGTGTTCACTCTGCTTCCTCTCAGAAACACAAGGCTGCAGATCACATCATTCTGCAGCTTCATGCCTTATTTTTGGATGCTGCAGATGAAATGACGACATGTATGGAAACAGTTGTCTGAGAGTTCACAGGCATTCCAGACCACATAGGTCAGCCATCACAGTGAAGCTGAGTGCTGCGTACGCGCTCCTCGAGCCCCGCTCTGTGGCAGATAACACCACTCATGACCCGTCAGGGTGTGACGGTGTCATTCTCAGCACAGGAAACTGCTAACCAACATTGTTTCCTGTAACTGAGGCAACACAGCAGCTGTTAGGAAACCACAAGCAGCAGAACACAAAGGAACCCAGCTGTGGTGTGTGGTCTGTGTGAACAAAAAAAAACAGCTTTCAAAATGAATTTAAATATTCTCACAGAAAGGCAAATTAAAATGTATTAAATTAATGTTTGCTTTTTTTTACAGTGTGTCCACTAAAAATTCCAGCAGTGTAAATATATTGGAAGGAAATAAATATTCCAGACTACAGCAGGTTGAACGTGTCAAATATAATCACATCCTTTGTTTAGATGAGAGCCCGCCCCTGCTGTTCGCTGATTGGTTCATTTGCTCTCAAGCGTATGTGTTCCCTGTTCCCATTGGTCAAGATTAAAACTCTTTCAATGCGGAAGTTCCCCCTACACCCCTCCTCCTTGGACATCAATGAAAAGTGAACGGGACCTCCAGAGTGAAAGTAGCATCAAGCTAACACAACAAGAGCAGATGTCCGGAAGTTTGGCGACGCCCTTTCAAAATAAAATACAAAAAGGGCGGAATGGGCCATTTAAACTGCAGCTCACCAGTGTCATCACTGCATCAACACAGAGACTAGATAGGAATTAATTTTATCAGTGTTTTGGAATAAAATGTAAGTCATAGTCGGATGGTGTGGACATATACATTTCTTTTTTTATGATATTGGAGTAAGTGAATATTTTTGAGGGAGGAAATAAATGAAATAGAACACTGTTTTGACCGAATTTTATCACATACACATGTGTACTAAAATGTATTGTTGTAAAAATATATATGTATTAATTTCTTCTGATCATGCACACACTGGGTTGCTTTATTTTGAAATGTGAACCCGGAAGCTGTGCGCTTGAATCTGTCACTTGACCCGGGAGCGGAGCAGGACCTCCGACAGGAACGCGGTGGGAGCAGCGGAGAGTGTTTTATCTGCCTGGTCCGGCTTTTTGTCAGTGGTTTGTTTTTGTCAGCTGTTCGAGGAGAAGCTCCTCCACACACAGAGGGAAACTTCGCGCCGACAGACACACAAAATGGAAATAGAGAAGGAAGTGAAAAAGGTAAGATTTCTCCACGACCTCCAGGTTCCCTGTCGGTGTCTCGGTCTGACCGGGAACGCCCTGAAAGGTGTGCCGAGGAGGGGGCAGGTGGCGAGAGAAGTCACGGCGTCACGGCTTTACGGGTCCATGTTAAAGTCATTTCCCGTTATAACATTTTAGTTTTACCGTTTTAACTTAACACTTACTTCCCTTTAAGAAATAAGTTCCCATTTGAAGGAGCTCCACTTGAAAAAGTTTCAATATGGCGTCACCAAACTTCTAAAGTTTCCAACATATTAGAGATTATTTATCAAAACAATAAGACAAGATGCTGAAGCCTTATGCAGGAAAGTTCCTTATTTTTTTCTCTCTCTCTTTTTCTTGTCTGTTTCCGGTTTGTGGTGTTACATCTTCCCCTGAGGCCACAGATGTTTCACAGAGGAGGTTTTCTACAGGGACTGTACAGCTCCTTGTATTACTGTATATTTTTATGTTTATTATAAAATGCTTAATGATTAAATAGTTACAAATTTGTGGATTAAGGTTCTGTCTACCTTCAAGAGCTTGAAGTGACCAAGAACCTGAACAAGTCCAGTGGCCTCGCCTAATGCTTCCAAAATTAAAATGTAGGTGTTTAGAATTTTCAGTAAGATGATTAGAAAACTGCAGAGTTTGAGGATCGAGGCTTTTTCAGATCCTGTCCAGTGATTCTTTTGTTGGGCCCCTCCATGGAAAATAAAAACTACAGTGTACATTACTTAAAGAAAATGAGCCTGTAAATTCTGTCTTTATGTGCTTCCCCCCCTCCTGACAGCAGTGTCATTATGACCCAGTGATTAGGTGGGTGGAATGCGCCCTGTGGGTCCCTGTTTTACACCCAATTAGAGACATTAGAATGTCAGCTACAGCAGCTAAAGAACCAAGAAGCTGGTAAAAACACACAACAAATTTCAAATACCTGTCCCCACGATGCACCATACTGACGTCCAGCTGCTGTTAACCACGCAGTGGTAAAGTCTGAAATATAAAGCCACCCAGGCTGCAGTCTACACCCTGGATTGAGGTGTTCACCTGCCTCACTCCATCATCTCCCCCTCCCTCTGTGCCACACCTGTATTTGCTGTTTGGTGCCTTGTACTGTTGAGTTTACTTGAGGCACGGGGTCTTTGCATAAAGATCTGGCAGCAGTGTGAAGGAGCTTTACATCGCCTCAGGGCGGGGAGAAGACGGCTGGTGTTTGGAAGCTGAAAAAAAGAAGTGGGTCTGCAGCAGCTGGATGACCCAGACTGCCTGACATGTGCTGCTAATCCCTGGAGGAGAGGAGCGTCCTGCTGCGGCTGCAGGGTTTCTGTTCGCTGGAGGTCTTTATTCTCAAAGTGCCACCTCTGTGTTTGGATAACATTACACTCAATTAAGCTCATTTGTCTCCACTAAAAGACGGCTTTGTTACGACTGAGGGCTCTGTGAATTCATGTTGCAATAGATTGGAGTGATCTAATCCTAAAAGATCCAACCTGAACCAATACCACCATTTCCCAATGTGCTAAATTGCTAACAGTTTGCTAGCTCTGGCTAATACTTCACTACTAAATAAGGCAGGACCATGCTCCTTGGTTGTTAGGCTTCTTCTTTTTTTTTTTTTTAGACACACGAGTCCATGCAAATAAGAACAAACACTGGAAGTCATGTTTAAACAAGACAGAAATATCTTCAATTTTACTAAATATGTGCTGCACTTTCAGAGTTTTAAAAGCCTTCATATTGTTTAATATTGACATATTTCTTCTGTTTTCAGAAGGCGCTACAGTGAAAGTAAAGTACAGGGGGAAAAACTGTTCTTTTTAAGGATTAGTGCACTTTTTCTGGCTTCTTTTTCCTCTAAGAACCAGTTGACTCAGTGACTCAGGGCTGTGAGTCACCAGTCTGTCTAAGGTGCTTTGTTGCACACAGATGTCCCCAAAATTAATGACCATGCAGGCTTAGTCATAAGACACACACTGATTAACATCAACAGGCAATGCAGATGGTGTAACTGGGTTACACACACACACACACACTGAGAGACATCTGCCTGGAGCAGGCAGTCGGCACCTCACTAGGCCTGGGATTAATATTTAGACATACACAAGGTGTGACTATCTAGCTCAGTTAAACTGAATTAAACACACTCAAATTTGATCACGTTCTAGATGCAGCAGCCTGAAGATATTTCAGAGGATTATTTAGATTAGATCAGTACCAGACTTTAGTCACTAATGCCCTAATTTTAGATATAACAACCAAACAAAGCTCATTATTCTGGACTAAAATTCTGCTGTAAAAGTGAACCTTATTTAAATTACTACTGCACATTATGTTAGTCACCGTAAATTGCATTGAAAGAGAGGCTGTGCTGTTAAAAAACATCAGTCTGCATTCCTTAGTGAGGGTCCTCTCGGTCAGATCATCTCTTTTAACAGCAGGGGTGCCTGCAGAGATCCTACCAGGCTTCCATCATCATTGAATACATGCCCATATATGGTCATGAGCTGCCGCGATGGCTTAAGGTAGACGAGAAGGAAAAGAAAAGAGAGCGTGTCTCGAGACTGATGTACCTTTTCTCTTTTCTTAACATAGGGATGACAGCGCTTTTTTATGAAATATAAAGTCATTCATGGTCAGATTGCAACATGCATATTAACAGTTTGATTTAAAACATGTATTTGCACGATAATAAGATCATTCTGCTAAAATGTTAGAGAAATCTAAAAAATTTAAACAGGCACACAACCATCCAAAAGTCCAGTTTTATCCAGATGTGATAAATTATTTTTATGAATCCTTCAACTAAAATGTATGTTGTATTATTATGAGTAATTAATTGTGTAGTGCAGCTCCACTCGTGACCAAGGCTGCAGCCAGCAGCTCTGCTCGCTTTAGCCACATATTTTAGTTCCTCAAAAAGCAGATGAAGACACATGAGATGTCTGACCGGAGATGTGCTGCTTTGGATCATCAGCTGTTCTTCTCCTTCTCCAGAACTTTCCCTGACATCATTCTGGGTCAAGTTGATCTTCATCAGTCCAGAGAATCTGACTCCAGAGCTGTTCAGCTGTTTCCTGTCTGACCTGTCCTCTCTGTTCTTGAGTGTGTTCAGTGGTTTGCTCCTTGCTGTGAAGCCTCTGTATGACTGTAGACTCTGACAGGCCTGCCTCCTCCAGAGTGCTCCTGACTGGTCTGGATGTGGTGAAAGGCTTCTTCTTCATCATCATCATGGACAGAGTCCTGTGTGTCTTCAGCTGTCTTCTGTGGTCTTCCAGGTCTCTGCTGTTGCTGAGCTGTCAGTTCAGTCCTTCTTTTTAGGAATGTTCCAGACTGCTGTATTGTCCACTCTCAGTGCTTTGTGTCTCTCTGATGGGTTTAGTTTGTTCTTCAGTCTGATAACGGCCTCCTTCACCTGCACACACACCTCTTTAGGCCTCATGTTGAGAGTCCCAGTGAACACTGAGGTGACTGTAACACTCAGAACCACCTGCAGGACTTTGATCTGATTGATTAGTCGTGGAGCAACGAGGGAACAGGACACACCTGGACATGCTGCTGCTTCTCAGACAGATGTTCCATTAAATATGAGCCACTAAACATTTGTGTGTATGGAAATGACTGAATTTAAACAGAAAGTCTTAGGCTCAATTCACTGGAAACATATCACTGTTCTAACCCGTCTGTGTATACACTGTTCTGCCTGAAGCATCCTCAGAATTTCCGCTCTGTGTTTATTCAGTTAAAAAAAAAAAAACGCTGATAGCATGTGTGATCTCCTTTGTGTCCTTTGTTTGCAGATGACCCTCGGCCACGAGTTTGGAGCTGGAGCAGCCTGTTTGAAATGCAAGGACAAGTGCGAGGGCTTCGAGCTGCATTTCTGGAGGTTTGCACTCTTTATCTCTGCAGCATCACACTTTCTGTTACTTCCTGTGTTGAGATGTGGGTCAGTTAAGAGCAAGTCTTAAACACGAAGGGCAGCCTGCTTATTCAGCTCCATGCAATAAAAATTCATTGACCCAGTTTTAATAACATCATTTTCCTCCTTGCTTAATTAAAAATACTCAGAGACATCAGCCTAATAGGAACATGCTGTTCTCGAGAACAGGCGCTCTTCTAATGTTTGTCGGAGCACAGAGCTCCCACGTCCCATTGGGTTAAAGTGAACAAAGGTGACAGCGCTGGTGGAAACGTTAGTCGTAGAGTAGTAGAGTGAGGAGTTACAGCGTATTCAGAGTCTGATGCCTGCAAATTCATGGTTAGTTTGTCCAGCGTTCCCTGCTGGATACGAGACCACCTCCAGAAACCCGCAGTGGGCCTTTGTGCTGGTGCTGCGGCCTGCGTCACGGCACCTGGCGCTGTCTTCAGAATAACCAACCATGTGTGCTTAATTGTCCAAACAGAGCTGCTGTTCCAGAACCACTGCTCCAAATAAAAGCACACGTTGTAACAGACAGCGTAAAGCAGGACCCCGGGGTGTCAGGCTGTCCAGACACTGTCGCACAAAAACAATATTCTACTTATTGTGATCAGCTTCTTCTTGCAGCTCCACACTGCTGAAGGTGCTCCTTCCCCCAAATGTGAGGGCCGGGTCAGGCTGCGGCATGCTCTGCAGCAGTCATAAATTATGTCAGAAGTTACGCTACAAATATGAAGAAAGTTGTGCTGAGACATGTTATAAGTACAGATGGAGCCTATTGTGTTGGAGTACTTCTGTGTTTGTAGTCTTGGAAGTAAAAAAAAAAAGTTCAAAAGTTAGTACCCACTCTTATAACTCTGTTCCTTTTTGTGGAACAGATAAGTATAAGGCAAACACACCTTTAGATGAACAACAGCTGCTGATGATCAGAACTGATCATCAGCAGGTGTGCAGACCTCTATAAAAGCAGAGAGCAGCAACATCTGACAAGAGGGACTTAAACAATGGTGTTAGAGAAGCAACTGTCGCTGCACATCAGTCTGAATGAGTTAATAAAACCATTTCAAACTGTTTGGACTTGGACACTGTTTAGACACTGTTCTACAGTGAGAAAGATTATTCACATAGAAAGCATTCAAGACAGCCCAAGATCAGACAATGATGAGAGACATACAAAAAACCCAAGAGCTACATGTCAGAGCTTACAGGCTTCATTGAGCATGCTCAGTGTTAATGTGACAGCACAATTAGAAGAAGACTGAAGGGTTACCAGGAGAAAGACTCTTCTGTCTAAAAAGCACATGGAACCACAACCGAGCATCACAAGACTGCATCTGAACAAAGCATGTGTGCTGAACACCAAACAGCATGAGGAACGTCTCATACACACTGTCAAGCACGGTGGTGGAGGGCTGATGGTTTGGGCTTGATCTGGACACCTTGCAGTCATTGAGTCAACCATGAACTCCTCTGTGTACCTAAGAGAAATGTGAGGACATCTGTCTGACAAAACAGCTTACTTTAAACATGACTGTAAGCTGAGAGGGTTATTCAGTAACATGAAGTCCTGGAAAAAAACAGATGAGTTTCCATGTTGTATAAAATGGAGTTTGTTTAATGATGATTTTTTTTTTGTTTCGTGTAGGAAAATTTGTCGAAACTGCAAATGTGGCCTTGCAGATCACAATGTGGCCATGGACTCAGAGGAGAACAAGAAGGTCGGCAAGCTCTTTGAGGACACCAAATACACCGGCCTCATCGCCAAGCTGAAGACAGACGGCATCCCCGGTTACCAGGGCAACATGCTTACCATCACTCTGCCAGCCCCCGCCACTGCTTACACAGTACCACCCAGTGCTTCCTCCACTGTTGTGCCTCCCTCTGCCACAGCTGGTTTGGTTCAGCCTGCAGCAACCTCTGCTGGGGTGGCACCCGGTCAGGTTCCGGGTCATGCTCCGGGTCAGGCTCCTGGTCACGCTCCTGGTCACGCTCCTGGTCAGACTCCTGGTCATGCTCCTGGTCAGGCTCCTGGTCATGGTCCAGGTCATGCTCCGGGTCAGGCTCCTGGTCTGGCTCCTGGTCATGGTCCAGGTCAGACTCCTGGTCATGGTCCAGGTCAGACTCCTGGTCATGCTCCTGGCCAGGCCCCTAGTCATGGTCCAGGTCAGGCTCCGGGTCAGGCTCCTGGTCTGGCTCCTGGTTATGGTCGGGGACAGGCTCCGGGTCAGGCTCCGGGTCATGCTCCGGGCCAGGCTGTACCAGCCAGTGTTTCAGCAGCCAAGACAAACAAAGTGCCGGTGACCATCAGTGCTACAGCAGCTAATGTGGTGCCAGTCCCCAAAGATGTGCCAGTAAAGTCGGTCACCTATGAGTGGGCACCACCAGTCGCCAACAAGTATCTGGTACGCATTACTGTTAAAGACTTTTAACTATTGTATTTTAATGACCTGGTCTTTAGTACATTCCACAGATTTTCAGATTTAAGTCAGTACTTTGTGCAGTCAGTCAGTAACGTTCACTTTGCTCTCCTGGAGGTAGTTCTTCAGTAGAAAAGATGTTTCGGGTTCAGAGGATAATGGGCTATAGTGCTGTAATCACAGCAGCTCTCTGGACCTCATTAATCTCCTGCTTGGACTTACTCAGTGTAAACTCTCAGCTTTATTTAGTCTGGTCCTGTATCTGCAGCAGCCATGTTTTTCTTGTCATTTCACCACAAGACAAGGTTCATAACCGGCTCTCTCTGATTGGTCCAGCACTAATCTCTCTCTCTGCTCTTCCGGTCTCTGTCCTTCACACCTTCATCACATCTTTCTGTATCCCATCTGAGCTGAAATGACATGTTTAATTCCTCTCCTTCCTTTTAGGCAGTGCGATACATCGAGCTGCTCCCTCCGGAGAAGCGTCCTGTGGCTGGCACAGAGGGAGCGGTATACCGTCGGCAGCAGATGGCCCGCCAGCTACCTGAGCACGACCAGGACCCGTCCAAGTGCCACGAGCTGACCCCCGCCGAGGTCAAACAAATGCAGGAGTATGTTCGCAAGTACAAAGACGAGGCCCTGGGAGTAGGAGACGTCATGCTGCCTGAAGAGATGGCCCTGGTTCAAGCCGGAGCTGATGTTGGGGCTAGAGATACAGCTGGAGCAGGGAGGGGTGGACCTGCAGCACATGTTGGAGCTGGAGCTGGAGCTGGTGGACCTGGATATACAGCTGGAGCAGGAGCTGGTGGTGCTGCACCACATCCAGGGTCTGCGAATGGACTGTCTGCTGGCCTCGGGCCAGCTGGTGGAGCTATGGGTACTGCTGCCACTGCTGGAGCCATCAGGGTCCCTGGTGCTGGATCATCACAACAGAACTTTGTAAGACCTTTATCCTTATCTAGTATCTGTATGTTAGTCTTTTTTATAATCTATGAGTCCACTGAAAGGTCATGAGAAATAATTCATGCATCACTATCGGTTCTTTCTAGTGTAGCAAACTGTGTTAACCAGTGAGAGGTGCATATTTCAGCACCCTTCCACAGAGATACAGGGCTTTATGTCACTCTAAAAACTGCTTGGAGCTCTTGTCCACTATAAAGTGTTATTCCTAGATGGGACACTAGGTGGTGCCCTAAGACCAGCTCTAACCCATCCCCGCTCCATTTTGATGGGCATTGATTTGATAAGAGTTGAGAGGGACGTTTCATGAGTCAGTTGGAAGTTTTCTACCATCACCACCATGTGGAGTCAGTTCACTCTCCCTGTTTGGATTCTTCTGATTTGTACCTGCAGCTGTGATTCATTAAAATGATTTTAGAAGTGAAACAGGCAGCAGCACAGGATGAGCTTCTTGTTTTCAGTTACAAACTTTTCACATTACTTACATGCGTCTCTGTTCTTCTTTTTTCACCCTCTGTGCATCATCCTTCTCTTGTCCAGTCCTGTCAGTAAACAGCTGCCGCCTTATTTTAATTAAGGTCAGCTTGTGGCGCTTTTGTGCTGTAAAAGGAAATTTCATAGATTCTCCCACTTCAGAGTGCAGCGATCAAAGCAAACAGTCCAAATGTGTCATTTGTCAGATCAAAGAGGGCCACATTTCACTTTGCTATGGACTCAAAGCGAAGGATATTACTCTTTGTCTAAACCTACTGCAGTGCATATTAATTCTTAGGCTGTAAAATACTTTGTCTCCTTTTTGAGTTGTTTGAATCTGTAGAGTCTGAATCCACCTTCTTCTCTCCTAGTCGTGCTATCATTGCCAGCAGCCCATGCGTAAGGGCGAACCCGCCGTCTACGCCGAGCGAGCCGGCTACGACAAGCTGTGGCACCCAGCCTGCTTCGTGTGCTGTACCTGTAATGAACTGCTAGTGGACATGATTTACTTCTATAAAAAAGGCAAGATGTACTGCGGACGTCACTATGGAGACAGCGAGAAGCCCCGGTGTGGAGGCTGTGACGAGGTGAGGAGAGTTTTTTTAGTTTTTGTCATTTCTGTCATCATTCTGTCTTCAATAACAATCGTCTGTCCACAGCTGATCTTCAGCAACGAGTACACTCAGGCCGAAGGCCAGAACTGGCACCTGAAGCACTTCTGCTGCTTCGACTGTGACTGCATCCTGGCTGGAGAGACGTATGTCATGGAGAACGACAAGCCTGTCTGCACACCCTGCTACATGAAGAACTACGCTGTGGTGAGTTTCTTTAATGCAGGTGGGAGCTGTTTCACCTGCACACAGGCGATTCAAAGCATATCAGTGTAGCTCCACATGCTACAGATGTTTAAATATCAGCCAAATAATCACTGAAGTTTTGTGAGTGGGTCAGTTATGGCTCTGAAGTTGCAGTGTTTTTTCCCACAAATTGCTGCCTTTCAGCATATTTTGAATGATTTGGTTGCTCCCTCTTCCCAGAAATGCTCATCCTGCCAGAACGCCGTGGAGCCCGAGGCTCAGAGGGTTTCCTACGGCGAGCACCACTGGCACGCCGAGCCGCAGTGCTTTAAATGCTCCGGCTGCTCCAAGTGCCTGATCGGCCAGCGCTTCATGGCGGTGCAGAACTGCCTCTTCTGCTCTATGGAGTGCAAAAAGAAAACCATGGGTTAGAGGGCCGAAGAGCCACCCGCTCTTCTTCATCCACGGCGGCCGCGAAAACGAAATGCAGAGCAAGCGTACACTGGAGCATAAAACACAGTGCCTGATACTAATATAGAGATCACCAAGTTCAATTACATTTGGCTGTGCCGTCTGACAATTAGACCAAAACACCGACACGACTCGTCTCAGACCTCCACTGTCTACAGTTTATTTTCTTTTTTTTGCACTTTTCTTTTACAGATGAGATTTTTGTTGTTGAATATACCGCTTCCTTCATACATAAAACTACTGATGCTCTCTCATATGCACCAAAACACCTTAATACTTCAGAGCTTAGAGGTAAACATTGTGACGTAGTTTATTGGTTTGTTAGGGCCATATATAAAAACAGAGCCCAGTGGAGGAAGTGGGATGCAAAAAACAAACATTTTGAGATTAAAGTCATAATAGAAAAACATAACTGAAAAAATCTAATTTTTTTTTTATAAAATATCTCCATTTTATTTTTAATTTGTAGCACATGAACACACATGAACTTGTTTTTTCCCTCCAGCTGAAGGAAGAACAGCAGGTTTACAGAAAACGCTTTCCTTCCCATGTACTTTGACTTTCCAGCAATAAACTGCACTTTAAACAGCTATTTTTTGTCTGTTTATTTTTAGTAATTGCAAAAAAACACTCTACACATTACAGAGCTGACTCTTCTGACAGATAAAGATCCGACTCCTCCACCCTCACAGGTGTTTCCATTCATGTTACTGTCATTGTCATTCTTCTTTATCATTAGTCCAGCTTGCTTCCACTCCTTCAGGGCCCTGGTGTTGCTCCCTGTGACGCATCACCTGTCGCTCTCTGATGGGAACTCCATAGCAGGGCGGCCATGATGGACAAACCAGCACCGAGGTGCTTGTGTTTTTTTATTTCACCATGTGGAAACTGCACAATTCATGGAAGCTCCATCTCCAAGGAGGCCCATTGTCTTAGGTGGCACTTAGTCCAAAAGCTCCGCTGCTTATTTCCCCTCTCTGAGCCACAGCTCCACCTTGATCTGACCGAATGACCATGGATCACTCGGTCAGAACCTCCAACATCTTCCTGCGTGCTTTCTTTAATTTTTTCTTTTCATTCACACTTGTTCCGCTGTGGGAAGTCGGGGCATTGTTGGCTCCAGGAATCACTGCTTTGAATGCGTTCCACTTTTAACGGAGAGTTAAAACCTCAGAAAGCAGTGCAGGGAGGGGCGGGGTCATCTTCCTGTAGTATTGTGTGCTTGTTGGAATTTGCATGTGATTTGTTTCCTATAGTTGAATTTGCATTGTGCTGCAGGAATCTGGTTTCATTGTTGGAATTTGCATTGAGAAGAGAGAATCCATGACATAAATCTACCTGCGTGGATGTCAAGCAGCAGCAGTGCAACCTGTGTAAACAGTGAGTCTAAGTCATATATGAAGGGAAAGAGATGAGATCAAATCCAGTTCTGTAAATTACTCAGAATCAGCCAGAGTACAGGGGTGTGGGGACGCCACATGACACCAGGCAGGAGTCTGTTTCTGGTTAGACTAATCTGTTAATCAGGAAAAGCAGTCCATCACACACTGATCATGTTTAAACAATCAGGCATGGTGGGGGGGATGTCTGCAGGTTTACATGGAATCGTATCTTCATCTGCTGCAGGAAGACAACACATCCTCATCTGAAGCTGATGAGTTTAGATTAAATCCTGTTTTGGAGCCACTAAGAGAAAAACACTGCTGTTCCTCAAACGGCCACTTGAGGCTGACTCCGAAAACAAACCGTCCTCCATGATAAAAGGACCAACTTTACAGTAATATACGCTTTGTACTGTCCAATCCAACACCTGTCCTGAGGAAACTAATCAGTTGTATTTGCCTTTTTTGTGCGAAATATGCACATAAAAGGCAAACTTGCCATTGTTTCACCTAAAAGACGTCCGTGACAGTCAGTACTTTTAGTTGGGCCTCTGTTCCTTCCACTAACATAGAGGAGGCGGACTTTATGACCTATACTGCAGCCAGTTTTGGTCTCACTTCATGGTAGCTGCCATGTTGTCCATCTGTATATATAAGCACAATTCTTCTGGTGAGATCAGGCTTTATTTTCGTATGCTAGCTTACTCTTGTGTCTTACCGTGATACTTTAAGCTATCATGAATTATGCGCGTGTTCTCTGGTTCAGCACCTTCTGGCCATGAGGGGCATCTTAAAAGCTCCTGGTACACCTGAACATCTCACATTCTTTACTTCGTTTCCTGGCTGCCAAATCAAAACTAGTCATTATCCTTAACTTAAGCACATGTTGGAGAGGCAGACACGCAGCCAAGATACGAAGTCAGAACAGCCCGATAACATTCCTGTAACCGTTCAGGCACGTAAAGGATTTTTTAATCATATGATAAGAGCAGAATACAGCAGAAAGAGGAGAGGCAGGGATATGAAGTGTGATTTATTTCATAACAAAAACATACTGTGTTTTTTTTTTTTTTTAGATTTTAGACACAAATAGCAGGTGGAGGTGAAGACTTTTCCTTCCTCCCAGCCATAGAGTACATCCAGTTCTGACCCATCCTGGTTAAACACAGACGTACTGTACGCTGGAATCTTAAAACTGTTCCTGACTGAAGACGAGCAGGAACATCAGCCACCGCAAGAACTAATGCCAGCTCTCTGAAAGTCCAACAACTCACCACCCACATTCCTCCCATGAGGGAGGAGGAGAAGGAGGAGGAGGAGGAGGAGGAGGAGGAGTGATTCATTTTTATGGAATGGCATTATAGAGCAGGCCTGGTATTACAGTTACAGGAGTGATCATGTTCATTGGTACAGTCAGACCGGCTAAGTGCACAAATATCTTCCACTGACTCAGTGTCTGTTTTATTGAGTTACAGTATTTAAACACTGGGTTACTCACAAATCTTAACAGTTGCAGCTTAGTTAAACACATGATATGATAGTTAAACTGCTGTATAGTGTTTCCATCCAATGATGTAAATGTCTGTGAACTTTTAAAGCTCACCACATCTCAGGGTGGCCCAGAAAACACACAGTGGAGAAGGTGATTGGATGAACCATCAGTCTGAGGAAGAGGAAACTCAACAAGCTGCAGAAGATCGTTAAAGGCTAGCAGCCATTAGCATAGTAGTTTAGACACCATGTCTTCCAGCCGACACTCCTCCTTCAGCATGCTTCCTTCTGTGTTTATGTCCTCCTCCATGTCAGAGGTGCTCTCTTGCTCAGCTCCTGTTCTCCTACATGATGAGCATTAACCACCTCCAGCAGGGGTCACTCTCCTCCATGGACATGTGCTTTATGAATTAGAGTGTGTGTTGCTGGACTTTAAGGTCTGCAGGAACTTGAAGACTTAAAACGATCTGTCTGACAATGTGGAAGCACCTGTTAAGCAAATGTCTGACCGAGGTCTGTCTTTATAGGTCTGAGTGCAGTCCTTCCTGCTTCCAGCTGCTTTTATTCCGTAGATGCATTTTTTTGGACTGCAGCATTTAAAAATGTACAAATGTCTGCAGTCAGAAGCAGAGAGGTGGCTCCACATTGGCAGCATTGGTCAATATTTGGTAGCATTCATTAGTGATTCAGAATCTCATGGTTTATTTTCCTGGCGAGGACCAGCTGCAAATGTTTCTGTGATGTTACTAACTTCCTGTTGTCTATGCTGGTTGCTCGGCAACCTTGCAATGACCAAAAAAAGAAGTTGTCACTGCGACCTGTTGTTGTACAGAAACATGGATGCACATGTGCATGTTTCTGAGGGTTCTTATGCTGTAGGCAGATCTGTGTTTGCTGTATTTTATGGAGCTGGACCTGCTTCAGATTAACTCCGTGTATCCTGGTAACAGTGTGTGTTTCCTGATAAGTTGTCAGTTAATGAGTCGGTCTTCCAGCTGGCAGTGTTTGCTTCAGTAAGACACGCTGATAATGCTGCAATGAAACCGGAGCTCTTTACTGTCTGAGGCTTTTTACGACCAAGTGTTTTCCTGAAGATGTTCGCTGGTGATCGTGTATAGATGAGCTCAGTCATCTGTGAAGTCAAATCTTACTAACAGGATGGTGAGCAAGTGGTACATGGTGCTTTGTCTGTGGCTCTCACTCACTGGTTGTCTTGGGATCATGGAGTCTGGATCCAGCTCTCCCCTGTCCATGTGTGGACACTGCAGAGAGAGACTCCAGCAGCTGTCCCTGCCGGGTACCAGCAGCTCTGCACAGAGCCTCCTCTTCCTCCTCCCTATGTCTGATTAAACCCGTCTCCACCAGGAGAACGTAACATGAGGTCAACAATACAGGCCTGGAACTAGGGCTGCAACAAACGACTATCAAGTTTCGCATAAGTACGGCTGCAGCTAATGACTATTTCAATAGTGGACGACCACTTTGGACCGCTGATCAATGTCATTGCTTCTTTAGCAACCACCTCCATGCCTGGATCCGAAACCCTTGTGCTTTAAAACTCTGTGTGTGTGCGTGTCTGTGTGTTCACCCATTCCCACATTTGCCCGAAACACATTGCCGACAAATCTAAACACTTACTCCACACCAACCTACAAACGACTCACCCAGGGCCTCTTGCACCCAAAACGCTGATGATCCCGCTACACCACAAGCCAGAGAATCATTTGCCGCTGCAAATGTGTTACACTTGCATGCCATGTGATGACGTCACTAACAAGTCATCGAATACTGAATTAGTTGTTCATGCATTTTGCCCTTGAAAATTACTCGAGTACTCGACTAATCGTTGCAGCCCTACCTGGAACGTGTGCGTATTTTATTCTGGCTACAGCTGTGTGTTCACAGGGACTCGTGCTGATGGTACTGGAAAGTGGAAACTTTACAGTGAGTGAAAACAAAACAGGTCTCAGTGTCAGGAGGACTCGAACATCAGATGTGTCTTCAACCTACCTCCTTATTCTGACTTTTGTGGCTGTATCAGTCCAGCGTTCGTACAGCAACATTTTATCTTGAGGTCTGATTCCTCTGCACTGTCGGCTGCTGGTATCAAAGTCTCACATTAAGGACAGGACAATCATGGAAAAATGTGAAAGTGGGATTTGTAATCCAATATATGACAACCTTTTGACTTTTTCCTGGCAGTGGCAGCAGCTGCATGGAGGAAAGAGGCACACTCACACACACTCTACTCAAAGCTGCTTTAATACTTTAGTGTAATACATGCAAAATAGCCTTAATGCAACTATTTCCACCATATTAGCGTGCACTTCGATGTGTTGTATGTTGTTTAGAATGCTCCACACTGAGGCTGCAGTCGAACTTCTCATTACGAGTTTCCCTTTCCTGCCATTGTTAGCCGCACTCTTCCTCCTCCGATCGGTCCTGGAAGCTGGAAAGAATTCTCACAGAGGTAATCAGCGCTCTGCTCAAGGTTACATGATGACATGATTCTGTTGTCTGGATTAGAGGGCACCAGACAAAATGAGGCTTTATTTATTATTTAATTAAGGGACATTACACGTCTTTACCCCCCCCCCCCCCCCCCAAACACACACACACAGCAGCAGCATGAGCCTGGCTTTCATATGTGATCCAATTTTCTCTAAAGACTAAATGGGATTGTGGAATTTTAAATTTACTGCTGGATAAGAGCAGCGCTCTGAGAACAAAGGGAGCAGTATCTGGTCCTGAATGCATCATTACTTTATGTGCATGACTCATTTCAACCGTTTACACAGTCAACAGGCTTTTTTTTTTCTCCACAGTTTAAGGTTTGCTTGAAGAGAAGCTGAAGGTCTGCAGCACTGAATACAGAGTTTTAAGGGTATTTATTAACTTGTGTTGACTCTGGATGCCTTTAAAAGTGAGAAGCTCATTTCACTCAGCTAACCTGATCTTTTTTATCCTTTCTGTGAAGTTTAAATTTTATATTTTGCATATTATGACTTTTAATTAGTTTATTGTTATTATTGATTAATCCGTTGCTACTGCATACTCACCTGACTTAAGGGTAATGTATGTAAGAGCTCAGGCTGCCTTTTTGTTATTTAGCGAGGTAAGTAATCCTTAGGTAAGGTAAGAATTACTTCTTTCAGCAATTGGTTATTTGAACAAAATTTCATGTTCAGGCCTACTTCTTCCATGCTGCCAGCGATGCACGAGAAGCAACCTAAAGCTGGGAAACCCAGACCGCTCTCACCCCCCACATCCACCTGGGGGGGTGCTGAGACGTTTCCAGCCCAGCCACAAGATGTAATCCTTCCAGTGAGTTCTGGGTCTGCCTGGAACACATCAAAAGGGAGGCACCTGGGGGCAGCTGGCTCCTCTCAATGTGGAGGAGCCCCAGCTTTGCTCCAAGAAGAGCTCTTGTATGAGCCTGGTAAGTGAGACTTCATGGTGCAGGTTAGACTCCATCAGGGCGGTCCTTTGACACTGATTCTGTTCGTACTCTACATGGCAGACAACGTTCTCCTGTTGGCTCCTGTTGACCTTCAGTTGAAGATGAGAATCTGAGGAATTTGATTGCTTCTCTGCTCCTTAAACTGCACCTGATCTGTAAATAAATCTTGATTGATACGATCAAAATGATTTTGCAATGATTATTTAAAAGGAAAAAACAACATTGTGTGTTGTGATATTTTGTTGTCATCTGTCTTTCTTTTTCTTGTTTCATGACACCTTGATGTCTAATATCAGCTGCAGAAGAACTAATGATACTGATTTTAGTCGAATAAAATCTGATCTTCCTTCTTGATTTCACAGTTTAGCAGCACAGAACAACACACAAGCAAACTATTTCTAATGCAGACTAGATATGTGCCACACAAACACACGAGGTCCTTCATGCACTGGATTCTTCATCTGGTTTTAATGAGGGGATTCCATGGCTGTGCCAGGCAGAGCAGAACGGAGCAGTGGAAAGAAAAAATCCTCCAGAAGAGACTCTCATCTCCTGACATGGAACAGCACTCTGATGCTGAAGAGGTGTGTGTGTGAGAGAGAGTGACATACCAATATCTCTCCCTAAACTAACACGGATTAACCTACTGACCTGCTTTACAGTGCGGAATGTAAAATTATGAGCTCTTTGACTTCATTTAGCCAGTAAAACTTTATTATTGACATAGTTTCCATCACTTTACTGGCTCTGAAGAAAAGAGTAAATAATGAAGACACTCCTCTATATAAGCTGCTACACACACACACACACACACCACATGTTCCATTGAATCCAGAGATCACTCACAGACTCTTCAGAGGAAACTTCTCATTCCACACTCCCTTATGTCTATGATCTCATTAACCTTTTTACATGCACATACTCCTCCTTCCACCACTCATCATGCTCCCATAACTCCCTCCCTACAGTACAAAAAAATGATTAAAGTAAATGTCCGCCGTACTGTAGCTTGATAAGAATTCCTCTCTTGAGTTTTGGCAAGCGCCAGGCCCTGGTTTAAGAGCCTGTAAATGTCCGAGGCAGGAATGTGAGGTTGCCTTGTATGGTCATAAAAATTGACTTGCTAGTTTCTTTTTTTATACTCACTTGTGTCTTTTTTTTTCTCTGTGAGGATTTGATACACTTTCACTAAAGAGCACAAGAGAGGAGGAGGAGGAGGTGGAGGTAAAAGGAGTGGGGTTCCCCCCCAACCACACCTATCAAGGAATACATGGAGACATTTTTACTCCTACAATCAGTCACTTTGTTTGCTAGTTTGGCTCTCATACTGGTAGCATAGCATTGTTAGCATAATCCTGCCTTTAGGCAGCAGCAGGAGATCACAAACTCAGATCCGTCCAGCCAGGCTTCCAGCTGGGTGCTTGTAGTCGGTGGTTTGAACCAATCAGGACGGTTAACTGTGACAACAGCATGTTTTACATACATATAAATATGGCATCAATCATAAGCTGACATAATCATGAGGTTATTGAGATCACAGACTGACACAGATCCATCCTGTGTTTGGACCAATCAGCATCCTGTAAGGGAGTACTGGCAGTCATTTGTGTGTTTTAGGTGTCACTGGAAGCAGGGACTTTTGTCCATACAAAAGTCTATGGACATGCTAACTGCTACTTGCTAGCTTTCAAAGACCATCTGAGGCTTGTTGTTGTTTCCTCTGTGATCTGATTTTTTTTTCATAAATGTGGGTCCCTGTCATAGATTGTATATAAAGATAGACGACATGACAGCTCCTAAAAAGTGAGGCCCAATCACGTTGACCGCCCCTTGGAGGATGACTGCAGTATAGGTCATAAACTAGTCCTCAAATACATTTTTATCACACCGGTCTGTGTTCACAATCATATTTATTGTTAGTGTTGGCTCAAAAAGGAGGAAGCAACATGGCGCTGAGCAGCTAATAGAGCAGCCAAGCTAATGACTCAGGATAGAAAGGAGTGTTTGGGTAAAAAAGTGATGATGCAGCTTCACTTCTTGGCCTTTGGCTCGAGCCATGTCGTCGTATATATTTATGGTTTTTAATGATGGGAAATAATTTGTTTTGACCCCAACAATGATCTGTACCCAAACCTAAACGAGGAGCTGAACAAACAAAAGAAAGCAACAGTCCCACAGGAGGCATGAACCCCAGCATCCGGGGTGAAAGTCTGTGTAAAAGTCAGAGCCACCCTCCACACAGGTGTGTAGTCCCGTCCCATCTCATGTGTGAGTATCAGCTCTGTTAGATTTGAGCTCCAAACTGGAGGCGAGAGAGACAAACCCTTCCCTCGTCCGTCCACACTCTCTCACAAATTCCACGAGCGAGCGGTAACGTTTGTTGTCAGCCATGGCCCAGTTCTCACCTTGTGACCTTTGACCTTTCATCACTACACCCACACTCCAAGCTACTGACCGGTGCCAAAATCCACACATGGCCTGTTTGAGTGAGTGAAGGTTTCCATGGGCAGCCCGTCTGATGGATTCCTGCAGGAAGCTCTAATTCAGAGAAAACAATCACACTCAATGCATTCATTAAACTGTTGGCTGGCAGACGGAGAGAACTGTAGACATAGATAAGAAGACGCAGCTTAAACTCAACCCTCCTAAAGCTGTAATTACTTCATATGTCTCTGAGGGGCCGGCTCAGTTTTCATAATTACATGACTCCTCAATGAAGATCTCTAAATGTAATCCTGACACATCCCATCAGAACGATCGACCTGTTCCAACACCGCTCATGTTTGTTGAACAGTGTGTGGAGCACCAGTCTGTGCTTGTTGAAAGAATGTTTTCATGGGAATGTTACTGCAGTCGTTCCCCAAGACAATAAGCATGAAAATAACTGAGAATGATTCTGGAAATGATGTAAGAGAAGCCAATGTTTGATTAAACCTTGTGTTACTGTGAAAACTTCCTTCAGATTTCTCTGTAGATGGCTTTTGGCTGGAGATGATGCAAGGTCCATAGACACGATTCAAGACATCATCAAGAAATGAAGGCTCCAAACGTCGCCATCTTGACAGTGTGGGACTAGTTAATACAGATTTGGGTAAAGAAGTGGAGCGTGAATGGAGCTGAAGGAGGCAGATGGTCAGAGTGACCTGTGCTTTTGTGTACTTTCTTGTTTTATTTTTTAAATATCATTCCTCTTGTGTTAGCTTTAAATTGCTGCATATTCCTGGTGTTCCTTGGTTGCTTCTATTTCCTGTTGTATTGTCAGGAGTCTGACTCCAAGGCCACCACTTGGACTACAAACATGGCGTTCCAGTATTTTTGTATGACATCTCAGAGTTTGGACTTACTTTTGCCTCGTTTCTGATTCTTCACCTCTCCCTTGCCTGTTCGGACTGATTGTGGTATTTTACCTTTGCTTTGGACTGTTTACTTGAGTTAGCGTGCCCCCTTACCTGTTACCTCTGCTCGTGGACTGCCTTTTTGGTTACGACTCAGCCCAGACTCCGTCTTGCTCTGGTCAAGCGTTTTTGGTACTGCTGTGCTTGTTTAGGACTGATCTCCTGTGTACCGACTTGGACTGTATTAAACTTACCCGTCTCGTCCTGCACCTTAAGTCCTGTTCCCTTTGCGGCCCTGAACATTTTCTTGTGTCTCTTGTTTGCCTTACTTCCTGTTGTGTTGATTGGCTGCACCACCTTCCAACCACCACCTGTGTCTCATTATCTTCACCTGGTAGCCTGTAGCCTTGGTTTAGTCTGTTTTGTGTGTTTTTGTGTGTTTTTGTTGTCCCTGATTTTTCTGTTTACGTTGACTTTTGTCTCTGTTGTCCACCTGTCATGTCGGAACCCCACAGGATCAGACCGTCCTGCTCTGCTTCTGAGGCTGATTCGACCAATCAGACTTTAAGCCAGCTCGTCTGGTCCTGAGCTGCACTCAGCTGTGTTTTCTGCCCTCCCGTTCTTAGCATGCTTCTCATGTTGACACAGCGCCTTATATATGCAGATGATGAACGCTTTCTGTTTCACATCTGGACCGACCTGCTCTGCATCATCTGTCAACACTCTGCTGCATAACTCTGCATAACTCTCATATATTCAACAGGTGAAGAAAGTGTGCTAAGCTCCTTGGGGTGAACACAGGGTTTTTGTGCTGCTGAGTTTGACCTCTGACCGTTCGAAGTGGCAAAACACATCAGGAAAGTGTGTTTTTGTTTTAGAGCATCAGTCAGTGTGTGGAGGCTCCGGCCAGGAACTCGGCTTTGATCTTTCTGACAGTTATTTTTCTGATAAAGATGAGACGTATTCAAACTTTCTCTTGGCAGCGCTGCTCATCCTACCTCCCGTCCCGGCGCATTCGGACTTGATGGGCAGACCTGAGCTTGTTGTGGTCCTCAAGGCATCGAAAGTACACACAGCAGCGTACAGTGGCAGAGAGAAGGGAAACAGCTCAGTAATCCCTGAAGAAAAGGAAGTTTTACTACTGTTTGTTCAGAGGCAAATTGAGCATGTTAGTGCGTGGGGAGTGGTTGTCTTTTATCGTGGTAATATTAGCTCATCTCTGCTCAACACAATCACTGAAGGGAAGCAGAGCAAGTTCAGTTTGGATGTTTTTAATCTGTTTCAAAGGTAAAGGTTTCATTACAAAGCTTTATTTTTCAGTATTGTTACAATAAAACTGCTGAGATTAATGCTTGAGGTCAAAGAAACGTGATGATGATCAGGGCCCATCTGGTAACAATAGTGCCTCCTTCACTGCCTGACATATCCCAGGATTCATTGCACCATCAATTAGGGTTGCATTCTTTGTACAACAGAATACAGGGAACTCCACAAACTGAACACAAGTATTTGAACTGCGTCATGCAGCCTTCAAGGTCTACAAAGGACGCAAAGACCACATCCTTTCGAAGGATGCATGACCTGAACTGGGCCACATGGAGCTATAGCCCAAATGAAGGGACTATTTTTTAGGCCACCAAGTATTTCAGCATCAGTAGCAGGTGGATAAGAGATGGACCAGTTGTATCCATATTCTTTGCTTGTTGCTGACACGAGAGTCCTCGAGGGCATTTATAATAATTAAGTGCTTGATTTTACTTGAGTGAGGATTTTAGATGCACTTCTATATAAGGCATTAGTAAGAATTTTGTCTTAGCAACTTCACCTTTTTGACCTCAGTATTTCTGTGTATATGATATTTCCGTGGTCACTTCCTGGGAAATACCCGGCTCAGCTCTGCATCCATGTGCTGGTGGGTTGTTAGAGTCAGGGATAACGTCTTGAATGCGGCAGTCTTGGAAGAAGGAGCAGCCTCCTCTAGTGATGCCACTGTGTTCTTATAGAGATGAGAGTAGTAGATGGCTGCACAAAGGCCCCTCATGTTGTGTAATGGAGGATTTGAATGGCTGTTTATGTACTCTCTGTGTGTTTTCACTTCCAGATGAATGGTTCTGATAATTGGGCTCAACAGGAACAGACTAAGTGTTATGGTTAGAATTAGATATGAAACAAAAATAAAAGCCAGAACACACAAATTTAACCTAAGTGGTTAAAAAAATGATAATTTGTTTGCCTTCCTTTGTACATGTGTCCATGATTGCTCAAACATTAGCAGAGAAGTTTCCTCTTTCTAAGTAGATCTCACTCAACTTGACAAATTGCTTCATGTGTTGATCTGGAGCCCAGATCAGCATCAAGGCCTGACTCCTGTGCTGACTGGGTCATGTGTTTCCCAACCATCCGTCCAGACAGACAGTGGCTGAGGCCCTTTATAACCCCCCCGGTGCCCCCTGAAAACAGGCGTCCATTCAGCCAGACAGCACAATTTCCACAATGTCACAAACTAATTCATGTCGGAGTGGGACTCTCCCTCTGAGACTGGACTCTATTAAAGTCACTGAGGTATGAAAGCGCTGCCACAGCAGTGTGTACCTGTGTGTGCATGTAACACACACACAAATGCGCACAATGCCGCCATTGTAGGATCTCCACCTTCAAGTTTTGGCTGCACTCTGTCCCCGAGAGAAATTGTTAAGAAAAATGTGTTTCCCTTTTTCAGTGATTACACACACACACACACACACACACACACATACACTGGCAGTGGGTGATTCACTGATAACTGTGTGTTTCAGCATAGGAACATTCCTCTGTAATCCCTTTTTATGAAGGTGTTCCCCCAGCTGCACTCATTCCAAATCAAGCTAATCCACACACATTCTGAACATCTCTGCCTCCTCTTCCTCTTTGTTCTGTCTCCTGGTGGTACTGTATGCTCACATCGTGGTTTGATGATGGGCTTGGCGAACTTCAGATATCACTGTTCCTGGACAGCTGTGGAGCAGCTGTTGAAGTTGTAGTTCCATTCCCCAGAAAGAGGCCACTGTTGGTTCTGAGATACAGAAGCTACTGAAATTAGCATTGAAGCAGCAGAAGGAACAAATCCACTGGACATAAAGGAACCTGGACTGTACCAGGTTCCGTTCAGAGAGAGTTTCCATTGATGCTTATTATCAGCAGCTGTAATGGACAAACATGCAGAAACAGTTTGTGGCCTCCTGCAAGCTCGTTTTCCCACAGTTTCGCTCTGTGTGTGTGATGAGACTGTTATTAGCTGAACCCTTTCACTATTTATTTTCTAACAGCACACACACACACACACACACACACACACAGGAGAATCAGTATTTCTCTATGTGGCTGCTGAAGAATACACTTGGCCCCTCTGGCTGTAATAAATCCTATCTGCTCTCAATGTGAAGCACCATGGAGCTGTGGAAGGAATTAGCTTTTAGTAGCTCTTCTCGCAGTCACTGAGGCCACACTGTGTGTGTGTGTGTTTGTGTGTGTTTGTGTGTGTGAAGCTCGGGCCACTGAGAGTGTGATCAGTCTGTGTGTGTGAGCCTGCATGCAAAGGTGGTGAATAGCTTGTATCTTTGTTCCTGTTTTTATATCCTGAATGCCTGTGTGTGTGTGTGTGTGTGTGTGTGTGTGCATGTGTGTGTTCACCATGTTCACCCCTCCCAACAAGCCAACCTTTCCAGATGAACCCAGCAAACATATCTTCCATTATTATCTACAGTCTATTGTTTCAGCTGTTTACTTTCGCCTGTTGAAGTCATTCCCTGCATTCCAGAGCACATAACGTTCACTTAACACGGAAAGTTTACCCAGTCCGACTGCTGCTCCTCACTCCTGAAGCTCAGATCCTGCAAGCATTGATTAACTTATTACCATTATTTTGGTAGCTGTGGGTCAAAGGTCAAACTCACTGTAACCTCATGTTTGTGCCATTTGTGTGACGCATTCTGAGGAATGTTGTGAGGAAACTCTGCTGAAATCTGGTACAAACATTCACTCACAGCTTAATTGATGACAACATGGTGATGTCAAAGGTCAAAGGTCATGGTCACTGTGGCAAGTTCTGATCCAGAAATGAGGTCATGAGTGTGATATCTGCCCTTAAGACTTTTCTTTAAAATTTGGAGTGAATCTGAAAAATGATGATGACCGTGACCTTTGGTCCGTTCCATTCTCTCATGATTATGTAGAGGTCAAAAAGTTTTGTTGAAAACTTAAACACACATCTTATCGCCACATTTTGTGAGTTTAATATCTCATGACCACTTGAGGGAATTTTTTTCAGGCGTCATTTGAACTTGAACAAGTTGTGTTATGTTAATTAAGACCAAATTTACCACAAGTGGATAAGATGATTAAGTGGTTACATGACTCAGACCAGCCTGCTGGAACCAACCACCACCCCTCCTTACCTCCTTATGAGGACTTTTCTGGGTATGTAGTCCCATGATTGGACGATACGATCATGTGTTTTATTTTTTACATGTATATTTAAATATTTTGTGTTATTGTTTTGTGTTCCACACACACGCAGGAAAAAAACACAACCACTGATCCTGAAGAGAGGCAGTGTGAGGACAGACACATCCTGCATTTGTGTTATTAGCCTTTTAAAGAATGTAAGGACAACAACACTCGCAGATGCATTTCCCAGATTTTAAGAAAACATACACAACATGATGCTTTGGATGAGCATCTGACTTTAAATTACACCTCTTCATCGCCATGCAAAATAGACATTTTAGCGTATGGTTAAGCTAATGGTAGCAGATCTATACCCTGCACTTATACACCAAGACGTTACCCCGCAGTGGAAACCTCCAAACTGACTCCAGATGTTTTATTGTTCAGTGCGGAGGAACATTGGGTAAATAGGCAGGTCAGCTGGGGACAGCGGGCCGCACTTTGATCACGAGCAGAACAAGATTAATCCAGTAAGTGAATTAATTAGAAACCATAACCGATCTGGGCCTGAGGCCAGCTACCCCGCTAACCAGAGAGACAAGACCCAGACTGCATGTGGACAAACCCACAGCACAACCCTGGTTGGTATCCTTTGTTTTTTTTTCTGCAGGAGAGGAGAGCTCTGGTGTGATCTGATGTGTACAGGAAACACCGGGCCCAGGTGTCTCCAATCAACCTGAGTGAAAACACAGAGCCAGGGCACATAGAACAGAACATTAACTCCTATTTATACTGTGTGTGATTGTACTGGTGTAAAATATGACTTGTATGTTGACGTTTTAAAGTCAAGTGTCAAAAATTGCAGTTCCCTCTGCGGCCTCTGGGGGGCTGACTCCAAAATGTAGTCAATCCACACAGACCCGAAATATACGTATATAAGATTAGAATTCGCAGAATTTATGGCTTTGAGTGACAAGCAGGTGTCGATTCAGATCACCAGCTTCAGCCTCTTTGCCTGTAGTTGGATTAATCCGGAGTTAATCAACTGATTGATTATTGTTGATATCATGGATGCTGAATGCATAGTTATAAACAGTCCATTAACAAGGTTAGCTCTGCTAACATTGTATCCTGCATGTCAGGAAGAATTTTGTGCAAACCCTGTTAAAGTTTTCTGCATATTTTCTTTGACTCGTTTTTAGAACCACCCTCAAGTGGCCACTTGAGGAACTGCAGTAATCACTAGCTAATTTTTAGCTACCAATACCTACATTTTTAAAGTTATACCCGTCGACCAGGTGTATTTCAGAAAATAGTCAAAAATACATTTCAACAATAACTCCAATAACTTTACACATCTGATGAAGATTCAGTGTGAAATGTCTACATTTGGCGTGCCATATTCTCTGACTGTTTTCAGACACAAGGACAGTTGCTCCAATCATATCAGGTCTTTTCTTAGATATCTATGACACGGCTTCCCCTGTCACCTCAGAGGAAAATGGAGCCAGTGTATTTTACACCCTCTGGGATCATTTCCCTCTCTCTGTCTTCATATTTTCCCTCCTGTTTAAGCTGTTAATCTATGCAGAGGAGTCCTAGCCAAGGCCCTCTACTGTAACCCCCCCACCACCACCACCACCTCTCTCTGTGGTGACAATACACGGAAGCAGCCAGCTGAGGCCTATTTGGGTAACACAGAGTGCTCTCTGGAGTATCGTTTTCACATGCAAAGCTCCAAAACATGCCGTCATATCCTCGCTGCTGCCAGGCAACATACAATACTCCGAGCCAGAGGACGAGGGCGTGTGCCTGCGCGACCGGGCTCACGGACAGATTTACACACATCAGCCGAAGCCCCATTAGCAGCGCAGCGTTTCCACTAACAGGCTGAGGAAATCCCTGCTCCTGACCCGTACGTGCAGGCACACTAAATATCTTCCATCACGTCGGCCCATCTGGACTGCACCACGTGTCCACAGGGGTGTCCTCACACATGCAGACTGAGTGACGTCCCCATTCAGCTGCCTCTGTCTGTTTTTTTCCAGGGGCTTTTCCCCCCTTTTGCTGTCCACACACACACACACTACTGGATTTTATTGTGTGTGAGTGTGTGTCCTGGTGAAGGACACACACTAGCGTTCGTGTGTGCAAGTGCATGTGGCTTTGGAAGGAATTTCATGGGATGATAGGGTTTCCTTGTCAGGCCTTTGACAAACTCTCCTACATCCTACGGAATTCCCTCTGCTGCTGCAGACGGAGTGGCTCGTCTTTTCCATTTTCCTGCAGAGTTCCTGGGATAAAATGAATTCCAACCGATAACCATTCTTCACAGAGTCTGGCTGATTACTTATAATCAGATAAAAATGCAAAATAAGAAGCTAAACATACTAATATTCATGTTTTTCTGTTATTTTTAATAGATTTGCTGCAAGAGCTCTGTTGTCCTTAATTAAGGCAACACATTCATATTTTATAGCTTCAAAATGCAGTACGTGTGTATGTGTGTGACAGCTACCTTCATTTATGCATCCGTTAAATGTTGTCTTTCTATAGTCTGGCATTGCCCTGTGAGTATCAGCCAATAACATAACCTACTGTTATATTATTATAACTTTCTGTTTTTCTTACTTTTATAATTTTCATCTTCAGTCACTGTTTCTTTGGTTTAGATGCCAAAACTACCTGGTTAGGTTCAGAAAAAGAGATGTGATTTGGGGAAAAAAACATACTGTTTCATAATGAAAGGCAAATTTAACATTTCTGCAACAAGCTTCACCGCCTTTTCCTTGATCCCAATGTGCCACACAGAAGCATCAGGGGGGCTGGTTTAGAAATCAGAACGAACAGTTGATTTGAAAATGAAGCTGGATAAAGTGTCTTAAATGAATAAATGAATAAAGTCAGAGATGATGAAGAGTAAGCACAACTAGCCACAGATGATGTTTGAAAGTCTTTGTAAGGAAAATATGTGTCTGTGCTCGCTGTCATCACACCTAAAGCCCATAACTGCCTCTCAGGATGCTGATTGTTTCGAACCACGTGTGGTTTGGTGGCAAGCAAATAAAGAAGATTCTATATGCAGTTATTCACATGGCCACTAGAGGGTGCCTCACTATTCACACAACACATTAAAGCTTAAATATGAGTACAAGCTTGACTTTAAAAGCTTTGCTTAAGAATCACATGAACATTTTTTGCAACAAAAACCACAAAAACATCACTTGTTTCATCACTTGAGCACTGCTTCGATTTATTTTTAACATAGAATTGTGGAATTTGTTGTCATTTACAATAACACCTCATCAAGGAAAGATTTATGTGGTCTCTACAAGGCGAATGTGTCTTAACGTGATGCTTTGAAATCCTCTAAATCCGCTCCAGATCAGTTTGCTAAGCGCAGCTCTGGTCTCTTTGGTTCGAAACTGTCACACCATTTTTCCTCCAAACATAATTTTCATTTTGGAATCCTGCTCTGTTAAAAATACTTCTCGGGCCAGTTTGCATCAGGGCTGGAAACTATAAAACAGCAGCGAGCTTGTCATTAACCGCTTCACTCTGTGGAACGTTTCGCCTCTGATGTCTTATTTGTGGGCCACGTTGTCCCGGAGCCCAGCCCGTCATCCGAACCCGTCCTGCCTCCATCCAAAGCCGCACGCTCATGTTGAGGAGGGGAGGGGGTGGGGTTATGTAACCTCTCTGTGTTGTCATAGCAACATGCCGATACAACTAGAGGTAGAAGGGGAGACACCGGCCCTGACAGAAACAGGACGCGGTGGGCAGAGCAGGAGGTACGTCATCTGCAGAGCATTCAAGCTCACTGCCTTGTGGTTTCACAGTAATGGTGTCAGCATGTGTGTGTGAGTGTGTGTCTGAGTCTGTCCATTGAAGAATTCAGTTCAGTTTGAAATAGATATGTAAATTCTGTGAGCATATTTTGTGTCACTACAGTCTCATTTTCACATGCATGGATTTATCCATGAATGTACTGTACAGAGCCTGAGCCCACAATGCTCACAGTAAAAATAACTGTGCTTTGTCCCTTTATTAGTTAGTTTTAATACAAAAAGTGTGCATACACAATAGAGACGTCTGTGACTCGGCAACAGCACGCATCCAGACCTGGTTCTGTGTGTTTTGGTAATACACCCTGAATTTGCATGACAGGCAGGTGAGACTGTGTATAGAATGAGTAGGTGTAAAACATGAATGCAGACCCACAAAATTAAAGGTTCCATATCCGAGATTTGACTACATTAACAGAAGCCATTTCATTGGACTTATCCGATAAATCAGCTACATCGTCATTCGATCAACAGAAAACAGAAAACACAGAGCCTGATCAACAGTAACAGGAAAAAAGTCCTCTTTGATAGGAAGAAGCCTGAAGAACGAGCAGGCTGCTGATGTTTGGCAGCGTTAAGGAGGAGAAGAGGGGGCAGATAGGACAAAAAGGATACACCGATATATCAATGTCCTGTCCATCCTTCCATCACTCGTGAACAAGAACTCCTCCACTTGAAGCAGGAGCTCTCCTCCAACCCAGAGAGGCCACACTGCCCTTTGTTTAAGAGGATCTGGTGTTAGCACGCACAGACACACACACGCTGAAAAAGCACACGCACACACACACTTCGACCAGTCACACAGAGAGGGAAGAAGAAGGGAACTCTGTTATTCAAAGGCAAGACTGAGTCACCAGGGCTGAGGAGCACCAGAGAGGAAAGACGCAATTCTTCTTCCACTGCTGAGCAGCAGAGGAGAACGAGGAAAGAAGAAGGTAAAGCTGGAGACCAAACTACGGCAACACGGAGCGCCAAATGTCCTCGTAAATGTTCTCACACTGCACCATGTCCTGATAACAGACTCTGTTCGCCTGATTACAAAGACATCCTTTCTCTTACACTGTGTGTGTGTGTCTGTGTGTGTGAGAGTGTTTTATTATTGTATCCAAGGCAAAGCGGCCGTCTCTAAGTTTCCATGGTCCTCCTCCTCCTCCTCCTCCTCCTCCTCCTCCTCCTCTCTCCTCCTTCTTTGGAGTGGCAATTTCCTGAACCAAGGCCAGGAAACTCTGCGTCGGTCAGTTGGGCTGAGAGGCAGAGAGGATTGTGGGAAGGCAGGGACCAAGGGGAAGGGGTGTGCAAGGGATGGTTGAGGGTTGAGGGAGGCTTTATATAGACACTTCTTTGCAGATACACCTCGGTTTGCTGATGTTAGCGGCTAAGTGGAGGAGGAAGGAGGGGGAGAGAGAGCGGGAAAAGGAAAAAGTGAAAATATCTTTTTTCAATATGAAGTTCTAAGGAGGGTTGACTCACTTTCAAAGTCACCCTCAAGTGGCCATTCGAGAAACTTGCAGTTTTTCTCACTCATTTTTCAGCTAATAATTAACAGAAAATCGAGCCTTTCACTGCAGCTACTAGCCTGTAAATGTCTCCTTTATCCGGACCTGGGCCCTCTTCCCAGCTGTTGTTCCACAGCCTGACCTCTGACCTGAGATTTCCTATATGAGGATCAATTAAAAACATGCCATTGCATCTTGTCAGACGTGGCGACCGGGAACCTGAGAGGCCGAGATAACGCCTCTAATTTCATGTTCAGCTGCACAAAGAAAACAAATCTCTTACTTCCTGGTTGTTATTAATTAGCCTCCCCTCAGCCTCTTGTGTTGCTTATCAAAGAATTTAATATGTACACAGACACAAACACACGAACACACTATGCTGCACACTGCCCCCCCACCCCCCTTCCCGTTCCCTCGTTATCTGCCTTACACCACTTCCTGAGTGGAATGTCGAGGAAGGCTCGGCTCACTCTGGCACAATGTTGACATCGCTGGCACAGCGTGAGGCCGTGTTTGAGTGTGTGTTTCTGCTTGAGACCGACAAAAGAGAAGATGTGAGATTCCTCACAGCTGAGCTCATCTGAAAGTGTTTTAAAATAAAAACTACCTGACTGAAGTGTAGCAGAGTGTTGAGGCTGGTTTGCAGCTGTTGCTGGACCACAGACTGGCATCAAGACTGGCATCAAGCACACACACACACACACATGACCAAAATTCCAAAATCCACCAAATATAGGAAGGTCTCCTTATATCATTGCTAACATTATTGTACACTGCTGTAGTTTAAAGCCTTTAAGCCCTTAGGCCCCGTTCACACTGGAGAAAGTCAGTCCAGCTAGAGCAGGATTGAATCCAGATAGCCTTTAAGCTGGATACAGTCAGACCTATTTTCAAATCACACATGCCTGTCCGTACTCAATCCGGCTTAATCCGGCTTCTTTGTTGTCCTCCAAACCACTAGGTGGCGCCTCGTAATATACAGAGTCCGGTCAGGCCGAAGTAGGACTGTGTGTGGGCATGCGTCGTGGGTTTTTTTTGTCCCGTGTTGCTCGTTCTTCCGTGTTTTTATTCCTTAGTCCTGTCGAAAATAAACTCAAGGCAAAGCTGTCGTAGTTCGACGGTTGTTTACACACGGCTTTTTTACGTGACCGGGACACTGTCCCCGTGACCCGGAAGTATGACCTCGTTAGCGGGATAAGATAGCCGCATTTGTGTTCAGACCTGAGCCACCTCTGAGAGGTGGATTGAAATCAATCCGAGTATACCCAGACTCAGAAAAAAAAACTATCCGGATATATCCAGCCAAAATCCCACTCTAGCTTGATTGATTTCCCCAGTGTGAACAGGGTCTTAGAGCCTGGGCTCCCAGCAGGTGCCTGCCTTGTTTGCTGGGACCTTTCTAAGTGATGTGCTTTATGCTGATTAAGCCAGCCTGTCTTAGCCTGTATGTTCCAATCCTCACAGACCTCCATGTAAAAATGTCTTCAACTTTACAGCAGAAACAAACGCCATTTTATTAACATGCAGGCTTACAGTTATGTGGAATTATGGGTGTGTCCACTTTGAGTGACAGGTTGTTGTATTGCGATGTGACAGAAGGTTCATCCATTTATAGACTTTTAAATCAGTCAGTCTCGAAACCAGAGCGGCAGAGGTTCAGCTCCTTCAGTCACAATTACAGACAGTTTTGGGAGCGATTATGCACAACATGACAGCATACATGGCATCACGCCCAAAAAAAACTCTGAGGAACGGTCTGATCATTTTTAAACGAGGCTGAAATTACAGCGTGAGAAACAAACACACATATTCAGACAGAATGTTGGTCTCATGCATGGAGGAGGAATAACAGCGCCACATGAGGATACCTGTCACCACAACAACAAATGTTCTTTGGCCTTTAAAAGTCTAATTCTGGGAGGAAAATCATCTATTTGCAATAAAAATATGACAGCTTGTAATTCTTTTTCCAGCCCTGTCTGATCCCAAGAGAAGCCCCTTTCTGACCCCGCAGGCATTGACTTTAAAAATAACCAACACTCTTTGTAAACAGGCAGAATGTCAGCGCCCATGTGTGGCGTGTGTTTAATTTTTGCATGACGACGACATCAAGAATGTTTTCTATAAAAGGAGCTGAATGTTTTAGTTTGCTGCTGTTTAACATCTGCACAGCAATGTCTGTAAAAAACGACTCACCGTCAATAAAACAAAGCACTGAGGATTACAAGTGGAGTGATCATAGATTTCTGATGAGTGGTTATGAATCTAAAATATACAGTTTCAGTTTGAAGATTTTTTTTCCATATTTGGAAGATTTTCTTTTTCTCCATCCATTTCAAACTGTTGTGGACTTCATTGTTCTACAGTGAGAAAGATTATTCACATAGAAAGCATTCAAGACAGCTGTCAGTCTTCACAGGAGTGGACATCCCAGCAAAGACACCCCAAGATCAGACAATGACCAGAGACATACAAAAAACCAAGAGCTACATGAAGACTGAACAAGTCCCGTTTGTTTAAAGGGTTACCAGGAGAAAGACTCTTCTAGGTTCACTAGACTGCATCTGAACAAAGAACAACACTTGTGAAACAATGTCCCATGTCCTATGGACACATGAGACCAGAGTGGAGCTGTTTGGTCTTAATGTTCACCATCATTTCTGCTGAAAACCAAACACAGCATGAACACCTGATACGCACTGTCAAGCACGGTGGTGGAGGGATGATGTTTTGGACATGTCTTTAACGCAGTTGTCAACTAACCATAAGGTTGGTGGTTCAATCTCCACCCTGGCTGCATGCTGAATTGTCCCTGGGCACCAGTTACCTCAAGGCCGAGCACCTTTGAGCAGGTGGGGGGCCTGAATGTGTATATGTGTAGTTCCAGTGCTAGTTGACCAAAGCTAAAGGTCATAGGTTACCACAGGGTGGGCCTCTGGCCTGTAGGGTGTCATTGTTACATGTGAGTAGCCCAGGAACATCCATCCATCATCTGAACCTGCTTTGTCCTGCAGCACTGGGTCATGGGGGGGGGGGGCTGAAGCCTCTCAGCCCGGGAACATTCCTGGAAAATAAAAACAGGGGTGTAAGAGCGAGCGCATCGGACCACACACTTCCTCTGTTTAGGAACACAACCTGCAGCGCTGGTGGGAGGATGGGCTCGGCCCAGAGTTCAAAGGTGACTCCTCACAGGAGGAAAGCAAGCAGGAGGAGGGAGGAGATGTTAGGATGCAGGACTTCAGGGTGTGTAAGTTGACTAGGGACAAAGACTGGAGATAACCTTTGACCTACATCTAATCATTTTATTAAGTAAGAAGGTTTATTAAAAGAAACATCTGAACCCTGGAGTTTTGCTTCATAGCTGTGTAAGTGGAGAAATCACCGCCTGAGGACAAGCTGACCAAGTAAAGGAGATAGGATGGGTTCATTTACATTTCAATCAGGAGAGACCAACTAACAAGAACGTACACATTTATGTATCAATGTGTTTGGGCATATAGAGGCAGATGGGTTCATTTTCACCTGGATTAATTTGGTGCTACCAAAACAACGACGGCTGGAGCTTCAGAGATGCTATGGGGGCTGTCACAGCAGGTTGGTACACCTCTAACCTCACAAGGCAGGATTTTTGAGTCTCCTCACTGAAGCTTTATTGTAAGTTCCCAGAACACCATCTAAAGTTTGTGTACTTTGAGTAAAATCCCACAACTTCACCAAGATCGAGGACAATTAAAGGAGGTCAGAATGCGTTGTCTTCCACTTAAATAAGTAAACTTTATTTATGTGATACTTATGCTAAACATAAAGGTTCAGACTCTCTTCGTGCATGGCAGCACGCTGCCCTGATCTGTTCTTCATCTTGTCATCTGTTGACGTAGAAAACAAATCAGCTTCAGCGGGCTGAGCGAATGGACGATGCCAGACGAGGCTGTAATGAGTGAGTGAACTGAGCTTTCCTCTTCCAGAAGTGGAGCTGAGTGCTTGTTTGTGGAACAAGGTGGAAAGAAAATGGGAGGGGGCGACCCCCTAAAAATATCATCCAGAAGCTGTTTTGTCAAAACCTGCCTGACGGTGAGAGAGAGGCTAAGGAAGAGGGTAACAGAGTGGGCAGTGTCTCGGCTCAGATGGTGTGGGTAAGGTGAGAGAGCGGGAGAGGGAGCAACATAAAGAGAGGGAAGGATTAGAGAGGAACTGAAAGTCAGAGAGAGAGAGAGAGAGAGAGATCAGGCCTAATTACAGACGAGTCAGGACGGTTTTAGCGAGGGAACTCCGTGGAGGCAGGCCGTGACTCAGAGAAGGGATATTTGTTTTACTGACCCTGCGGTTGCTTCCCAACATGGCAACCGCCTGTTCGCAGCATAGCAACCGCTCCTTCCAGCCCTCCACCACGGGGAGATTCCTCAGCACAACATACCATTTGAATTAAATGAGAACCAGAAGCCTTATCATCAGCAGGCAGTAAACAGGGTTTCCCAGAACATTCAAACACACACACACACGACATGGGGTCGTGTGTGTGTGTGTGTGAGTTTGTGTGTGAGTTTGACTGACCACTAAATAAATTCATAATATACCATTTAGTCCATACATAGCAATCTAAGTAGAGGCTCCCAAGGCCTAACCCATAGGATGGATTATGTCTTCCAGCCTGCCTGGACCCCCCACAGGGAGCTGGAGGAAGGTGATAGAGACAAAGAGTTCCTGGTGTTGTTACAACAGCTGTATATCACACAGTAACTGGCATCAGTCCACTCCGACACTTCTGGTGATCTTGCAGTAGATGATCTGATCTCGCGCCCCCCTGACACCGTGAACTGTTGTGTTTTCACTCAAAGTCACGTTATAGATAGAAAATCTTTTCCTTTTGCTGTCACCATTTTCAGCTGTCATGATGACAGGACAATACATTAAATCATGCACACCTGAGAAAACACCTGTGTTGTTTTTGTCCCTTATTTTGCTGTCGAATCAGCACAAATCTCCATCACAGTATTTTTCCTCAGGATGTCATATTATCATATTAGGATGAAGGCACAGCAGTGTTGAATGAATGTGTGCACAAAACCTGACAGATCAACACCAGAGCAGACCTGCATGTCCTCCTTTCAGCTACACATTCATTTTCACAAACTTCCAAATCACTTTTCAGGGTCTTACCCCTGTCACCATCCAATGAATGTACTGAAAACTATGGGTGCCACCATGGCCCACTCCCACTGGAGGAGTATGAAAGCAGATGCCTCAGAAATGATTTAAAAACTGTCAACATCAGAGGTTAAGTGTGTCCACACACACAGCTGAAGACAATGCAGTGCTGTATCTGTGGAAGTGGCCCAGGGCTGCATGATCTATCTTGAGTTTGAAGGGGGGGGCACAAAGTAGCATCATTAAAACCTGAGATTTCCCCTGGCGTGTTAAAAGAAACCTTTGTGCCTTTTTGAAAGCCGTCCAGCAGTGGCCATTTTGTGTGAAAGCATCATTCACATCCTCGGGTTAGATTTCTGTGGAAAACTACCGGGGAGGCACTCTGTGTGTGTGTGCGTGTGTGTGTGTGTCAGCGAGCCAACGTGTCTATTGGCTCGGGGCTCCTCAGCTCGCCACACCCTCCATGTGTGTGTCAGGTGTGGACGCACCTCAGGAATGAGAGTACATCGACACAGTTACACAGTCAGTGAGGAATGTGTTTTTGCTGACCCACTCACACACACACACACCCTCTGATTGAGCTGTTATCAGAATGAAATCAGAATAAAAGTTATATACCACCTCCTACCATCAGCATTTCTGACTCAGACACCAGACGCTGCATTTTATCACCATAGCAACAGGATTCATTACAACGGAAACAGAGAGATGTGGTAACTCAATACATTTGTTTGTGTCAGGAGTGATGTTGCTCCTAAAGGCCACAGAGACACACTGAGTCAGTACAGGCTGCACTTGTTTCTTACTTTGAATCCTAATGATTCAAACTTCTGACCCAGGAGCCGCTTCCTGCTCACAAAACATTCTCATGAGGCTCCCATGAACAATGACAGTATCAGAGTTCATTGTCAAACCCGACCCAGAAAAGGATTACATATGATACAGTGTTTAGTGTCAACAAAGGAAGTAGTTTAGCCTGAGGCGGATGTAGCATGTAGCATTTCGTAACCACAGTCTTTCCATTACTTTCTGTGGTCCTTTAGGCCTCTGGGGGATGGCTCCAGAAATGAGTCAATCCTCATTGACCTCCAAGTCAAAATGTCAAAATAGACATGTTTACAAAAACTGTTTGGGTCTCTATTGACAAGTTCACTCACCCCTGTGTGGTGGGTGAACACCATCCATCCATCCATTTTCCTCCACATATCCAGGCTAGGGCCACAGGGGCAGCAGAGTATGAAGGGGGGGGGGGGTACTGAGGTGTTCCCAGGGCCATGCAGGGCCTGCTACTGGTTGGACATGCTCAGAACATCTCACCAGGGAGGGATCTCATCATCTGGTTAGGATGCACCATGGAGAAGCAACGTCTTTCTAAAAGAGAGGTTCATTTTTCTGCACGTTCTGCACTCTGCTGAGTCTCCTTCTCTGTATTGTAGTTATACAGTCTATGGTGATGACAAATCTGCCGGGTCAGAGGTCAAGATAAAAATAGATTTGGGGTGTGAGAGGATAGAGTTAGGTGAAAACAGATGATTCGCTGATTGGACCAGCCAAAAGTAGATTGTGATGACAAATGACTACAAACAAGCACCAATCCATGCCAGTCAATCTCAGTCACTGTATCTATACGTGACATGACCACTGGTTGCTAACTGTTAACATCTTCCTTATACATGTACAGTATATTAAGTGTGTGTGTCTGCTTTCTGTTCCTCTCACATGGACTGAGAGCAGATCATGCTACACTGACAATTCCAGCTAGTGCTACACTCTGTTAGCATGCTAACTTAGAGGTTCTTGGTATCAATTTGTTCATGTTTTTGTTTATATGATCCACCAGCCAGGTGCTTCAACGGACTCTAGAACTCCAAAGAACCTGAGTCATATATCGATGAACAGATTTTTGCACATTTGTCTGCCATATTTTACTCTCTTGCAGCTTTTGAATCTGAAGTAAACAACCACCCATAAATGATACTGATATATTTCAGCTGCATAGTTGCAAATCTTGTTTTTGCCAAGTAGAAGCCGAGCCCTTGCATTCTTCTGCCTGACGGAGGGTGATGGAGCATACGGAGACATCTTTAAACGGTTATTCCGAGCTTCCAGTTAGAGCTGCTGTGGTTTGGAATACAGTACGTGGGCTGGTGCAGATGTCTGTCTCTGTGTGTGTGTGTGTGTGTGATGTGCTGATTCTCATAGAGGAGCTGGGAGTGTCGACCCAACCTGTGTGTGTGTCAGGGTTGAAGGCATGAGTAGGGCTGAATGGTTAGAGGGACGTCCTGAAGGATGGAGCTCATGTTAAGCTCAATCCTGGAAGATCTTTACTGTAACACATTATTATGTGTGTTGGAGAGGATTTTCTCTTTTGAATCAAACTGAATGTGTGTACACAGACCTTCATGCATCACTTCAGCCTGTTATTGTAGGGCCACTTAAGCCTTGCTGTAGCCTTTGGCTCAGTTGTGCCTTAAAGTTATGACCTTAGATCAGCAAGAAAAGTTCAACCTCTGTCTTAGTTTGGATGTTTTTGTTGACATTTATAGGATGTTTGGATATCTTAACACATGTTTGAGCAGCATACATAGTTGAAATGAAGAGAAGCGACGGTAAGGAGGAGGTGGTACATTAATATTTGTCATGAAAAACGTGACATTATCAGACAGATATATGTGCGTGTGATGAAATATGATCCTATATGTGTTGACATCTGCAGGGGAAATGAGATTTTGTGTATGTGTTTGTGTTATTTTAACAGTTTTGCTAGAGTTCTAAGGCTGAGTTGTGTCTCAGTTTAACCTGTTTTTGTTCCTTTGTGACACTCAGAGGTGAGCTTGCTGCCTCCAGGTTCCTTCCTGTCGTCGCTGGTATCCAAATCAGGTTTCAGACACTTTGGTGTTAGAGCATTTGCTGTGTATCTTTTGGCAACAGCTGGGTAAAGAAGAAGTGATACAGATCATGACAGCAGAGACTTGGCACCAGCCTGTGACCACAGCATCATGTGCAGCTGCAGCATTGAGAGATTTCATCAACAGTTTCCCCTCTGACTCAGTTTTTCACAATGGTTGGGCTGTGTTGATGCTGTCTGAAGATGTTCAGGCGCGATGAGTTTTCCATTAAAACATGTTAGATCAGAACCAGCATGAGACTTATGTGATGAAATCTGCAGCGCATCATCCTCTGGAAACTGCTCTACTGAAGCAGTGAGCTGTGATTTAGTCTTTTTTCAGTACTGTTTTTACTATTTTACACTGTTTTATATAGTATACTTTAGACCATGCAGTGCTGTAGCAAGATGACGACTGATGATGATGATGATGATGGTGTGCAATGGCCCATGAGGTGGGACTACAGTCAGCCAGGTCTGGTTCCACCTTGGACCCTTTGCTTGGATCACATCCAGAGCAGAGCTTCCCTTTCTTTTGTCCTTGGAGACTTGGACTTGGACTTTTGCTGGCTTCCTCATACATCACCAGTGTTGGGGAGTATAATAATGGTAATCAGAATACAGTTACTATGTTGAAATCAGTGAATTACACGACTGTTCTTTCACATGTTTTTTTACTCTGATGGATGAAACATGTCACGTAAAAAAATCATCTTCTTACAACAAAGATCCTGTTTACGGCAGATGTCTTACTCCTTATCGTTTGTCTCATTGTGTGGTCATATACGTGTGTATGATGGTGAATAGTCATTGGAGTGAGAGCTCTTACCGTCAATACAACATCTTTGAGCAAAGCTAAAGTCTTTGGTTCATGTCAGCAAACTGGACAGAAAGCTGCAGGAGACAGCGAGGACAGAGCAGCCGGACTGATGGGGGTCAGAGTCTGAGTCTGAGGATGAAGCGCTGCGTGCTTAATGCTCCTCAGTCATGATGCCAGTACACTGTTAGCGTCACTTGAAGGAGTGAACTAGTTAGCTGTTAGCTGTAACATGGTAACATGGTTCATTCAACAGGTTGGTTGTTGGATGATTTATATACCAAATGTCAACACTGTTAAAGCTGCCTGCTCTACTCTATAGAACACCTGTTGCTGTCATCATGGAAGGGTTGTCCGTCTTACTTATAGATATAGAGAGGTGAATTTTCATGTTCAGATTGTCAGTCTTCCTGTGCTGGTGTCATCGTTTTTGTTTACACGCCTCACTGCTTGTTGTAAAGTAGGCATCAGCTTGGGCTGACTCGACACTGGAAACAGTGTACCAATGTGTGCGATGTGCATGACCCAACAGCTGCTCTGCATACTTTCCTACGCTGTCATCCTTCGTGGTCACATGACCCACAGCCACTAAATCACTTTCAAGGAGGTAGAAAAAAAACATCAGTATCTTCCACCTGGCTGCAGCCAACACTCATCACTAAGACACTAATTCTTTGTCTGCCATGCGTGAGAGTAAATTACATCCCTTTTGGCACGAGGCGTGAAATCTCCATCAGCCTCTGCAATGACAGGGTGTTACCGAAAAGATTAGAGGGAGTGCACTTCAAATGATGCTCTCTCTGCATTAGTGACTTTGTAGTTTAACTAAATACGAGCATAATAAGGCATACAACCATAGAATGAGCAATCATTTTCCACCCCGGGCTGTTTATGTTTCAGCAGTGACAGGTGCACACAGCTGAGGTCATATTTTCCATTTTTTTAGAGTTATGATGACACAACAGGCTCCTTGCAAAAAGGTGGCGAGCTGAAAGGTGATGGAAAAGTGATTTGAATGTTTTCCTGGCAGCTGCAGTTTCTAATGTGATCAAAGCTACAGCGCTGACTGTTTCAGATGCTTTCATTCACATCTGCACACCGAACGCTACACAACTGCAGGTCTTAATGCCTGATTCAGATTTTTTGGTGAGCCTGGTCTGCTACCACTCTGCTGTGTGAACCGACTGCAGCCTTGAAGTGACCCGCATGGGATAGTGATGTGACGGCTTTTAGCGACACTGACTGATGAGAACCTTTGAATACGTCTGCGAGCACCTTTCTGTATCACTTTCACGGCAAGTCAGTCGACATCTCCTTCATCTGTGAGCGAGCGCGTTGGAGTTGGGCTCTACTTCTGGCAACAGGCGCTTGTTGCTAACAACACCACTTGTCTGCCCGCTCCTGTGTCGCAGAATTGTGACGTCTGTCGCCTTTCACTGACACATAAGTCGGATATATGCTGCATAGTCGTTCAGACTGAGATCGCATTGCAAACAAAATCAGATACGTATCCGATTTAGCACCACATATGAAAGTGGCCTGGGTCAGATATATAAAAAAAATCAGAATTGAGCTGTTCAGACTGTCATGACAATATCAGATACAGGTCACATTCGTGCAAAAAAATTGGATTTGGGACACTGTAGCCTGCAGTCTGAACGTAGCCTTAGTTACCGATCGATTCATGACAATTTCTAAATGTAGTGTTTTGTACTGCACACTCACTGAAAGCATTTATTTTGGTATGCACTGCAAGCTTTATGACCTTCAGCTGTGTTTGCTAACAGCTTCAACAAACATAACAGCCTCTCAGAGAGAGAAACAAATGTCCAAATTCCCTTTCTAATTGTGCCACACAGTCTAAAAGTATTTAAATGTCCCACACAGTGCCTGGCAGAGCACTCCTGTCTGAGGCTGATGGGGTTAATAACTTGTCAGCTTGTGGTTACCTGAAATGTTATGCATGAAATTAGCTTTGGTTTACCTGCTGAACATGGATTAACAAACCAAACTCTGAGGCCTGAGGGGAAGTGTTTACAGCTTCCTGTGTGATAGACACACACACACACACACACACACACACACAGGATAATCAAAGTGTGTCTCCTGTGCATCCAGTTTGTTCAGCAACAAACACACAAACACAAACTTCGTTCCTCTTCAGAGGAAGAGCTCCATCCTGGTCGATTACGGGATGATTTCCAGGGACAGGTGACACAGATGGAAATTTACATCTCACAATCTGAGAGTCAGATCTGGGCTATTTTGGAAAATGGTTTGAGGGGCTTTTCAGCTTGTTGTGAAATTTTTCCACAGCTTAGAAGAAGAAATGTGACAGTCAGTGCCTCAGTGTGCCGGGGCCTGTCAGGACATTCCTCCCTCCATAACTGATATCCACCTTCTCATCTCTGCTTCCATCCATCCACCACATCTGAAGGCTGAGCAGGAAGACGACAACACGAGCAGCTCAAGGAGCGCTTGAAACTGAACGCGTAAAACTACACATCGCTGCAGGTCGAGGCCGGTCGGAATCCAAAAGTCCATAAGACTTACAGTGAGCGCACATTCTGCTTTCATTTTCAGAAACTGTTGGTTCATTGTACATTTTTAGACAAAAGGAACACTTCTGCAACAAACTTCTCTGCTGTTTTCTTTAGCATTGTAGCGAGTCCTCTCCACACTTCGACCACAAGAGGGCAACGTCAGTTGGTTCAGTGACCTCGAAAATGTAAGTGGTAAAACTGCTGTTTGTGGTTGAGAGTGCATTAACTATTTAGCACCTGTAGCTAAAGAACAGATGTGTGTTGTTGCTGTTGGGGGGAAAAACATTCAATAAAGAGTAATCACACTTTTATTTCTTTAATCCAAACATTTATTTGGCCACATTTCATATTTCAGGTACTTTGTTCATATATTTAATATGTAGTTTATACATTATTTAGATTTGAAATGTAGGCTATATATCTTTATATTTGCACAGCAGTGAGACAGAATGCAATTATCATTATCGTTGCTGTTGTGGTTGTTAGATGTCTTTTTCTGCTGTAATGTTAACATGGAGGTTTGCGGAGACTGACTCACTTTTGGAGCCAGCCCTCAAGTGGACACTTGAGGAACTGCAGTTTATTTGGTCTGTGTTTGCTTCACGTCTCCTTCTTGTTGCTGCACTGTATGGAAAACATGTCTGGATGATATTAAACAGCTTATTTCAGCATAAACACAGAGCTGTGCCACAGAATTACTTTGCCTGTGTGTCAAAAACAGAACTTTGGCTACAATTAGCGGCTTGTAAAGCTGAATGTGGACCATGCATAGAACTGATGACATAATATCAGCAGTACAAATGTGTCAATGAATGTCTCATGTATCATCGCTTGTTAACGTGCAGGATGCCTGGTTCCATTCGGCTGTGGTGACTTCCTTCAGCTACCAGCTGTTCTGTGCCAGAGAGCATTTTCCTTTTATTCATTATTACTGGAAAGAATTTTCAGTGAGTCACACCAGCAGAGAAGAAGCAGAAAAATAAAATCGTGCTCACCAGACACCAGGCTGCTTCACCACCTCACAGAAACCAGGATCAGGTTTGTGACCCGCAGTCGGTTCAGCAAACAGAGGAGGCTACACAAGCCTGAGCTGACAGAAATAAACACACACACACATGCAGCTCTGCAGGCCATCACAGACAGAATTTACCTTACACAGACAGCCTCATACAGACAGTACATGCACGAATATAAACACATGAATACAACACATGTGTGTGCTCGCATTTTAAATATAGACACATGTAGTATTTATACACAGTGTGTGTGTGTGTCAAAACCTTTGCTGCTCTGCAAGACGACCTATCAAAGAGAAGCTTCCTGGATCATTTTTGACCCGACAGGTTGTGTATTCATTTTTCATACTAGTGGAAAATGTCGCGTTTTATGTGCACGGTTCTGGGGCTCATCCATCATACACTTTCACACACAGCACAGTCTCTGTAAGCAGAGCCAAATCTGTGATTTATAATCATTATTATGACGCCAATATTTCTGTGATTTAAGCCGATTTTCTACCATAAATCAAAGCGGTGGAATAAACAAAGTTACTTTGTTTTCCTTTGAATGATGGAATCTGAGATTAGGGTAGAATGTTTAATAATCCAAGTGTCGGAATGCCAAATGATAACATACCTCCACACAAGAGCGCAGGAACAGTCACACACAGATCTAATGAACACGCACCTTTCACCTTACGGTTCTTGAGGTGATGTGTGTTTCCAGACCGGTGAGATGAGAGCCCTTTGGGCGTGACAGGAAATCCCTGTGCGCTGCTTGCGCGCTGATATCATTGTTCCCTCTGGAAACTCCTGGACAAATAAGCATTTGTTCCTCGTGAAGTCAGCGGAAGCGCTCCACGGCGAGGATCTCCAGGGAAATGCTGGATTGGACGTCCTGTGGCTGTTTCCAATGCATTAGCGTAGATTTTAACCTGCAGGATAGAGAGTATGGCGGGTCAGACGGAGGTCACCTGAAGCCAAACACCTGCAGGTGTATATTTTACTGTCAACAAATCAAGCAATGAGGGAGAAAAGCCCAAAAAATGACACATTTAGTCACACCACATACATGCACATGTGTTTCGACTGATTGCCTGACCTGTAGTTTTTATTGCCAAGCCATGAGTGAAAGTGAAACTTAAGTAGAAGTGAAATACACAAGCTGGCTGTCAGTCAGGCAGCATGAACCCTGGAGTCCTGAAAATTCGCTCCACCTTGGGTTCCACCTCTTCTCTGCTCATATTGGGAGTTCAGATAGACTGTGACACTGCCAACATGCTTCATACAGAGACTCCCTGTTAGGTGATGATCCAGGTGCATTTGATCAATAGTTAAGCATAAAGGCATATGGTCAGGTTTTTAAATGATGGTTTGGGTTTTGGTTACCATGGCAACGATTCCTGCTCGTCTGTCGCTGTCTCTTGATGCCTATTCCTAAAGTCATTGAAGTCAACCCGCATCCACACTCACATACTCTCATGTCATCACTGTCCTGCCTCCACCCTGCCGCCACCCCCCCCCCCCTCTCGCAGAGTGCTTGTTTGTCAGAATCGCCCCTGTGTGAGTGTTAATCCAGCAGGATTGTGGTGTTGTATTGTTGCCGTGCTCAGGGACAGGGATCACTCTGATTGCTCTGAATGCTGAACGGTGTTCTGCTTTGCTGTCCTGGCCTACTTTTTTTGTCTCTCTGTGTCATTTCCAGGCCTCTCTGTCTAAACAAAAAGTGGGTGTTGTTTACAGGTCGCCCAACCACAGGCGGGCAGGGTGCTGGCCTGGCCGCACAGACAAATGAGATGCAAAGTGCAGGTGGCAGGTTGGCCTTTCAGCGCAGACAAAAGGGAAGCAAATCCAAAGATGTTCTGATGTTTATTTGAGGGAACATCAGTCACCTCGTGTATTTTATATGTTTGCTTTTATCAGTGGTTTTCTGAGCTGAACAGGTGACTGTGGCAGAAAAGCCTCTGACTGGCAGTGATCCTTGTCTGAGGTTTGTGCTCACTCTCATGCTGCAGCTCCACCAAGATGCAAACCAGAATGGGTGTAGCATGTCTCTGAAGGATGGTTCAGGTCTTCAATCATCAGATACCCTCAGTCAGGGTAACCCAGTGAGGGTGTTTAACTCTTTAACAGCCAAGTTTAATACAGGCCGTCTGGACTTGTTTAAACACCCAGTGACCCTGGGTTAATCACTGAAGACCTGACCAAGAAGCACAGTCAGGTTTATTTCAGATCTTTCCAGTTCCAGGCATGCAGAATGACACTGCTCACCCCAAGAGTCAGTCCTCGTTTTCCCTTCTGAGAGATGGCTCTGTGTCTCTGTGACCAAAAACCTGTTGTATTGATGTTCTGATGATGCTTTGTACTTTAGAAACATCCAGTGTTTGCCTTCTTAATAAAACCTGACTGTACTAAAGCCACAATATTACAGTCCTGGGCACAGGGTGGCTGCAGGTTGGTTTGAACAAACCAGACGAGACACCTTAGGGTCATCTGAGCTGCACCATTTTCCTTGAATTTGACTGATGACCCTAAACTAAATGCAGAAATCTGAATATTTCTAAAGCTTTCAACAGGTTTAAAGTGGCCAGTTGTGCTGCCAACTCAATCAAATATGCAGCGCTTTCCAGGAGATCCTAGAAATGTTACTGGACTCTCTTGGGCCCTGTCCCTGCACTGAGTGGACAACGAGTAAAGGATGTCACACAAACATTTCTGCTGATGCTTGTGGTCATAATTTGCATGTGTGTCTCCCTAAATGCACCTTTTAAGCAATCTAGACCCCAATATCAGCTGTTTTCTAAGAGAATCACCATCAGGTGGCCTCTACGTGCTGCCTGAGGAGAATGTTATCCTGTTGTGGTAAGACATCTGAAGACCTGCAGTTATTCTAACAATGTTGGCAGGTTGGTGAGTTCAGAGCATGAAACAGTCAGAGAGCAATAAATCCAGGCAGCCCAATAACCCAAACAAACAAAAGCTGAGGTAAATCAGCTCAACAGGTGGGGCAGCAACAATCATCAAGTGTTAAAAAAATAACAAACAGGAGGCTGCTTCTTTCCAAAAACACTGAGCCTGGGGGAATTCTTCACCATAATTAAAATGAACAGGTGGTTACAGTTTCCAAAACATTTCTGTAAAAAGTGAAAATAAATCAGAAGCATCACATGTCTGTCATTAAACCCAGAGGGCTAATAGGTGTCCGGAGGCCAGCAGCACTCTGCACAGCAGCGGCTCTCATCAGTGTGCTGTTGACATGGTTCTGCGGCTGTGACTCTGAGCTTGTTGTGTCTCCACGGCCCCCACGCTGCGCCGCTTTCCGCACGGGGCGGGGTGGCGCTCAGTCCGGCGCACAGCGCAGAGCGCACCGTCTCCGGCTGCTCTCCCTGCTTCGTCTGACAAAGAAAACATGGGTCTGGAGAATGAGAAATCCGACACAAGTATAATCATGGATGAAGATGAGTTCAACAGATCGATTGAGCCAATTCTGTCGAAGAAGGGGAGGGTGTACACGGCGGAGCTGGACCGGGATCCAAACGACATCAACGCGCATCTGAAGGTAGAGTGCGCGCCGTGTGATTGTGTGTGGTGATTCTTTGAAGCTGTACAAAGTATCCACTTGAGTTATCGCTTACATTACAGCCTGACTGTGACCTTTTGTCAAATAACGAGATTAATAATCTGCAGCATGAATACCTGGAAGTGGCTGCCTGCGCGTTAATCCAGCAGCGCCTTCCTGTCACTGCCTGCTGTAGTTTATCGGAGCTGACCGGTCTGTGTGTGCATATGTGTGTGTGTGTGTGTGACAGGTGGGTTTTGAAGATGTCATCGCGGAGCCCTTGTCCACGCACAGCTTTGACAGAGTGTGGATAGGAAGCCACGCCGCCTTCGAGCTGGTCAAATACATCTTCTACCGCCTGCTGAGCACGCTGCTGGCCGTGCCCATGGCGTTCATCCTCGGACTGCTGTTCGGGGTCCTCAGCTGCATTCACATCTGGTAAGTTGTCACATACAATGTGAATTATAATGTTTCATACAAACACTTCAAGGCTGCAACAGTGATACAAACAGAAGGAAAAAACCCTGGTCACATGGGTGTAAAGGCCAAAAACAACATGATGTGACTCTCCCTCCAAGCCCACTGCACAAACACTGAAGTTATTCTTGAAACATGTCGTCATTGTGTTGTTTTTATACCTTTTATTTGTATAATTATGTCATGCTTATGCCAGGCCCGCACAACGGAGCAGAACCAGGTGCAGAAACCCTGCACATATAGCCTATACATCCCCAACCACAGCCCCAAAGAGCCCATTTATCAACACTTGATGAAACAACATTTTATGCCCAGAAGAAGTGAAGCGGTCCATGGAAAGTTGGAAGGAATGTTGAGTTCCACTGGTAGCAGAGGAAAGGTGGGGGAAAAAAAATGCCCCGTAGTACCCTTTGCCAGATAGACGGCATTTCTAGCAGCCATTGCAGCTTCTTTTCAGAGCAGTGGGACATTCTTCACTAACTTTTGTGTGACCTTTCACCCCGCTGAGGTCAGGAGGAAAGTCACAGGTATTCATGCGGAGCTGTGACACAGAGCCCGTCGATACATGTGGAATGTGAAGAAGGGAGATTGTGTCAGAGAGGTGGTGGTGAGGGGAAGGAGGGGGGACTGCTGCTTCAAAGAGACAACACAGCGTTCACATGTAATACAAACAGAAAATAGGTGTGTTTCAACTCCAGGAACTACCCGGCCTGAACTTCCCCTGCAGAAGACGCTGGTGTGATGAGATCATCCTATTCAGCATTTGTGTTTCCATGGTAGTGCAGCATACCCCCAAGTACACAAGAAATCTCCATGAGGACACCAGAGACCTCCAGGACTTATTGGAGAGGTTCACAGCCAAGTGTGAAGCAGCGGAGATGAGAGTCAGAGGCCAGAAAAAAAGGGGCAACGACCTCTCAAAGTTAGAGATGTGTTAATGACTCAAGCAGGGACTTGAAGTGTCCTGGGGACCAGGTGCAGATCAGGGAAGCATGTGGAGTAATGCAGGCTGGCTTCTGATCTGCTGTGGTGAAGAGAAAGCTGAATCAAAAAACAAGGACATATCAGTCCTGTAAACAATGGCATCACTTAGAAACATTAAAATTAACTCTTTCATCTCCTCCTTCCAGGCTGGTGATGCCCGTCATCCACAGCTGCATGATGCTCCTACCGTCGGTGCAGGTGGTGTGGAGGAGTCTGACGGACATGTTCGTAACGCCGCTCTTCCGCAGCATGGGAAAAAGTCTGTCCTCCATTCAAGTGAAGACTACAGAAAACTGAGCTGAACGGTGCCGGTGGAGCACATGAGCTCTGTGAACAGACGCTAAATCTCAATTCTGATCAGGTTGAAAATTGATTTTGTAACTATGCTGTCAATATCATTTCATGGACTTTACTTCAGTGTGCGTGCACGTCAACATATCCTGAAACCCTCGCAGTGTGCAGAGCTCATGTGCACCACCCAGAATGTTTTTCTGATTGTGACCAAAACAAAAAAAATTCTTGTCATTCCTTTACTTCGAGGCTGAGAGAGATATGGAATCAGCCGCTCTGCTGATTTGCTGAGAGATGTAATATTTCTGCTTTTATATATATATTGTATATATTGCCAGGCATTCAGCTAGATGTTGAGTGTGATGAACTGACAGTCTGCTTGAGATTTAATATTGAATAGCTTGATGCACATTTGCAGGCTTGTTTGGCTGAATCTGCTGTGTTGACCTCACAGTGCATTCAGCCTTAACGTTGACAAAGGAAGCAGCACCATGTGTGAGCTGAGCTGGTTTCTGACTTATTTATGCATTCTCAATTGGCAAAGAAACACTTGAGGACTTCAATTCAGTGCAATGAAGACTTCACCTTTAAGTACTGTGTTTGATTCTGGTACATAAATATGCAGCGTGAAGCTGCTTTGTTGTTATTGCTCTGTAGAAGGGGCCCACCTGTAGTCTGTATTTGTTGCTCAAGGTGGGATAAAAACTGAGAGAAATTCGACAATTTAGCCTCCTGAAATGGGTTTTTTGCTTCTTTTAAACCAAAACCAAGCATATTTTAATGACTCAAGCGAAGTCATAGCTGCCATCCATTCCTCCACCTTCTTCTGTTGAATAGTGGAGTTCAGTCCTTATGTGGAACTATTTAGCTGTAGGTAATATATGACTACAGAGTATCCATGACGTCACCCATAGATTCCTGAAGCGCTGTTTTGAGTCTCTGTTCCGGCTGAAGCAGGAAACTTGCCCTCTGAGTTGGCACTCAATGCGGTCTCACCCATATAATCAGTAAATGGGGATCAAATTGCTTTGGGAGCCTGCCTCTAGAGGCCACATGGTGATCTGCAGTTTGTGAAAAACACAGTCTGTGTTTTGTGACATCACGAATAGGTTTCCAAAAAGCTCTTCTGGCGGCACCTTAGTCCAAGTTACAGCTGATAAATTCACATATGTGCAAAGCTGTAGACTGCTACTGTTAACATGGATGTCTTTGTGGGTAAGAGCCTCCAGTGGCCACTTGGGGAACTGCACTTCCATCCTCTCTCAGCCCTTAACGTTGCAGCAATAACTGCTTGGTTAGGTTTAAAACAAACAAAAAGAGAAGCTGAAAAATGAGTGTGATGAGCTGAGAGTGGCACCACCACAAACAACCGCCACATCCAGCTGATACTGAGTAACCGGAGTGTTTTCGCCTGTGCGGGTTCTTCTCTGCAGCTCTGAGAGGGCATTCATGTTAGGATTGTGCAATAGTGGAGGACAGGTGTGTGGTTAAAACCTTTTCTCTCCTCAGCAATGCACAGGACGCTTTAAATGCTTTAGGGTCTAAGAGATCCTGATATGGCCCCCGACAGTTAGTGAAACAATACTTCTTTCATTAGTTTGGATTTTATGGATCAAACATAACTGTGGATATTCTCCAAATGTCTCCAATGTGTTTTTCATCAGCAAAATAAAGACACATTTTTGTCCTCCAGGTAATTCTTCTGTGTGTGGCTTCTTCTCTGTGTCACCAGGAGATGAGTGTGGTCGGGATATTCAGCCGAGTGCCAGAAATGTCTCGTAAATCACTGTGCTCTGATTGCATAAGACACTTTCCTATACACAGATGAGCTGTGGGTCGATGGAACATGACCGGAGGCTTCGCTGTCAGACCTGCAGGCCCGCACAGAATATCTCTCTGTACATCTGCATGTGTGGATCATACAGTGAGAGATGTTTTTATACATGAGCAGATCCAACTTGAGTTCTCATACTTAGTGTCTACAGCCATTTTTAAGGTGCAGCACAGCCTCATGAAGATCATTTATATTGATTTATGGTGTTGTACAAACAGAAATGTCTTCAAGGGGACAAAACAACAACAAATATCACGATCATCATCCAATGCATGCTGCTACTAACGCGTTCTTTATGCAATCATATTGCTTTACTGTCACAATCTTCACATTTACTGACTCAAAGGGTGATTAAACGTTAAAGTGTTGAAGCAAAGTCATGTATAAAACTAGAAACTTTATATCATATGAAGCAAAAACATGACCAGAGGAGTCGATCTATTTACCTACCAGAGAGGAAAAGTAACCATGGAGCGAGCAGAGAGAACTCTCTTAATAAAAACAAAGACACATCGTCCTGGTTCAAGGTGTAAGTGGGGGTGTGAAGGGTTGTTTGTCCCCCTATGTTGGCCTTGTGATAGGCCAGGTGACCTGTCCACAGGGTGTACCCCACTTCTCGCCCATTGACAGCTGGGATAGACTCCAGGCCCCGATGTAGTACAAGACAAAGCAGGTTCAGAAAAATCGATGGATAGAACTCAGGAAGCAATAGTCCCAGAAGTACTTAACAGGTGACCCTGACCTTTGATGGCCGGTCTTCCTCAAGGCCTCAAGTAATAAAGTGAAGCCAGAGATCACTGCTGCCACAGCCACCCTCTCTACTTGTTGCTCCTCTTGTACATATAAAACCCTGTAACACACCTGATTTGTCATGCTGTGCATTGGCAAAGTAGCTCCTAACACTAATTTACATGTGGAAATCAGCTCCCTGTGATTTATTTCCAGACCTGCATGGATTCCTAATAGTGAAGGTCAATAGAGACTCTCTGTTCTTACTGATCTGAGCTGTTGTTGCTCTGGCACTCCATCAGCTGTTTCATAACTTGTTCAGTCAGTTTTCTGACTGACTTTTATGTCTTATCATCAGCTTAAACTGCATCAGCTGAAGGTTCCCACACATCCTGTTCTGTCATCAAACCGTAATTTACCCTCAATGTTGTTGACTTGAAGATGTTTTATGTCATTTACCTCAACACTTGTCAATGTTTTGTTAACCACCCGGTGCAACAATGGTCTCATGCTGTGGAAATGTTTACAGTTAGCAGGTAATATACTCACCCAGGTTAGAGACTGTTTATGTAGCTGCCTCTGGGCTGCAGCAAGATAACATCTTTATGTGAAACAGGTGTTCATTGGGTTATTTTGATCTGGCTTCACTGCCACACCCAAAAAAGTAAAGAAGGGCAAGTAGGCAGGTTTATTTATATAGCAGCTTCCAGTGTAGACACTGGGACGTAGTGCACAATAAAAGACAGTCAAGGCAAAAGTCAACAGTTTAACTCCTGTATCCTTTATTATTAAACCTACAGAGTATAAGAAACAACTTGGGATTTTCAGATTTTAATGTTTGGAATGGGTTTTGTACCATAATATGTCAAATTTAGGAACCAGCTGTAAACACCTGCTTCTAATCTGAGCTCTCCATCTTGGTCACAGCACGATGATGTAATTCATAATAAAGATTTTGAGTCATTTTTATTTGTTTTCAAACTGACATCAGTATTATTAAGTGCAAACCTCTGCGGGGAACTGGATTTTTTTTTTTAAAGCGGAACTAATGTTCGTGTTTCCCTGTGGGAGGTCGGGACATTTTTACCTGCGCTCCAAACATTAATATGAAACTTTTGGCGGTGTGTGTGAAAAACAATGCTGCTCTTTGATTAATAACTATTAATTAATTAATAAATCCATTTCAACTTCTCTTCAGTTAATGCAGACGATAAGATATGCGAATGATCTGTTTGTTTACGTTATGCTTGCGACGGAAGTGTAAGCTAATATGCTAGCTAACTTTGCATGTTAGTGAGGTGACAGTCTGTTGAGGCTGATTTGCTTGTACAGTGACTGACTCTGTGTGAAAATGGATTATACTGAGCTGGAAGAAGCTACAAAACAACAAGAAAACATCCAGAAACAAAAGAAACATCCATAGTAAGTGATTAAACAATATCATGATGTAACATGTTGAATGTACAGGTGCCAGCGCCTTGTCACGTTGTCTGAGACACTGATAAGATTTTTTATAAAGTAACCATCCACTCTCCAAACTGTTTAGTCCAGCAGGGTGATGGAGAGCTGAGACGTCCAGATGTCCTTAGCATCGTCCACCTGCTCCTTCTGGGGGATCCTCAGCAGCTCCAAGGCCAGGTGGGAGATGGAAACCCTCTGCCGTGTCCTGGGATGTCCTCAGTGACAGGTAAACCTCTAAAAAGGGAGACAGCTTCACCCAGCAGTGAACAACCTCAGCTGGCCTCTCTCAGGAGCTGATGCCTCTGTGCACTCTTGAGCTCTTGAAGACATGATTGCACTGACACACCCATCTGACACTTCCAGCAGTGTCTTCTTTCACATGTTTTGTGCGAGTGTGCCAGCTCCAAGGTGAGCAGAAGAATGCAAACAGACCAGAGTGGCCAGCATGCCTTCATAACCTTTAAAACCTGACAGCAGGAGAGTGCATTCAGAGAAGTTAGGTTCACCAAAGCTTTAAAATATATCAGTAAACGTGTTTTTATGATGTCTGACAGGATTGTGTGTTTGCTTAAGTCCTGTTTACCTCTGAAAAACGCCCTTAATTCTATTTATTTATTCATTCTGGCTGTTTTTATTCCCTGTGTGTTTTCTCGCCCCCCTCTATCCTTTTGAATCGGTCTCCCTTAGGCTAAGGTATGGCAAGTATCCACACCTTGCCATTCCCAATTAACGCCCACGTCTCCTTGCACAAAAAGCTTATTATACTCTGCCGTGATCCCCAAATAAAGTAATTCCATTCCAGCTACAACACCCCTTGAGTCTCAGATCACTGCAGCCTCTCCTGCAGCCGGCCGGGTTTCACGGTGGCTGTCCCGTCTCAGCTCACAGGTGGCTCCCGGGACGCGCTCTGCTGCATGAACACCAGAGGTTCCCCCGTCTGAGCTGCAGGCATTACATTTTAGTCACGTTCAGCAAAAAAAGGGCAGGAATTAACCGAGTATAGAGGTCCCCGCGAGGAGCCCCGGTCCTCTCACTTTGCGTCCACGCCTCCCACTCAGCTTCCGATATTGTCTTCTTGTCTGTTTCAACGCGCTGATCTCTTCAAACCTGAGGACAGCATGACAGGAGGACTGAAGGACGGCGACACAGAAGAGGTACAGTGAGACTCTCTCTCTCTCTCTCACACACACACACACACACACACGGCGCTTTTTGTGATACTGGACTTTCTTCATCCAGGGATAGATCGCTCCAAAAAATTAGCGTCCACAAGAGAATTCTTATCTTTTATTTTTTCTTGCACTTAGTTATGAACGCGTCTCCCACACACGCTGAGGGAATGTGAAGATCCATTGAGTACACATTAGCAGCCGGGTGTAAAAAATGAACTGTGGCCGTTTTACGCATCGATCCTGAGCGTTTATTTTCGTGCGTAAAAGTCGGATAACAAACTCACAAAGCTGGTTTAGCTAGAGATTACAGTTCTAAACCATAAACCATACACCATTTTATTAACTTAAACAAAAGCAACATCACAAATATACCTGAAGACCATTTTGTTTAAAACACGTCAACGTATATTTTCGCAAAATAAGTTGATAAGATCAGTGTTTAATGTTTGGAATATGCGCTTTTACGCACTCTGCCATGCTCACAGGTACATGTTGGAACTCACTGCATGTCATGTCAGGGTGTTGGATTTCTGTCTGTGTGGTGAGGACCCCTTGCGGCTGGATAGAGGGGTGTGGTGCTTCACTTTCTATTCATTTAAAGCCATCCCTGTTTGTTGGGCAGGCTGGGAACTTGCAGCTCCAGTCTCTCTTCCGCTGCAGCGCGCTGCACACGATTCCACCTCCTCCTCCTCTTTACGCTGCTCTTTTTTTCCTGATAGGAGTTTCTGCATTCACCGTTCATCCGAAAACAGGGGAACATTTACAAACCCAACAACAAAGACATGGACAACGACAGTCTGAACGAGAAGACGATGGAGGATGTCCACACGAAAGAGATCGACCTGGTTAACCGGGATCCCAAGCACATAAACGACGATGTTGTCAAGGTGAGTCAAACCTTGGAGGGCTGCTGAGCTTTCTTTCTACGCTTGTGTCAACTGAAACCAGCTTGAGTAGAATACCTGTTGCAGAGTTTACACAATCAGTGTTAAAAGAAATAACCTCTAGAAAACTCTGCTGGAGTCTGCGAGCTGTCAGACTGGTGTTTTGTGCGGCTTTGGCGCACACAGAGCTTTTGCGCACCGTTGCGCGCTGCTCTTCCAGCGGAGTTATCCCTCAGTGACTTTCCCCTATTTGGAAGAGCAGCATTACTAAAACTGGCTGAGAGGATCCAAGCAGCACGCAGCCCTCAGAGCGCGTCTGTCTGAGCAGTGTAACATCCCGACAGAGGAAACATTACGAATTTCCTGTTGTTGGAACGCACATTTCCCACACTGCTCGCTGCACACGCCTTGCTGCTGGGACATTCTTTCCATCAGACAGCAGCCTGGGCATAAACATAAACGTTTATTTAGTTCAAGAAGGAGAGTGTGTTGGAGCAGAGTGGTGCGCTGGAAGCCACCTGACGCGTCTGTGCGGTAGAGGGGCGCAGCAGCTGCGGCCGCCCCCCTCTCTCCAGCTGCGGCAGGTTTTTACATCAGAGTGGGGTCAACAGCTCTCTGCGTGAGTCAGGAGCGCCCAGGTCTTTGAAAATGCCTGAACTCTGCCTTGTTAAAACATGGGAAACACCCAGGTAGCTGGTTAATCTGAGAGGGGATCCCTCGCCACTCCCCATCCTCCCTCCTTTCCTGCCATTCTACTCCCTCCCTCCCTCTCTTTCCTCCATGTAGTTACGTCAGAAAAAGCAAATATCCATTTGTTTCTTTTTATTGGCTGCTGTCAGCTGTTTCATTGTAAAACATTATCTGATTTGGATTTTGTTGATTGGAATATAAGGAGTCAGCGCATGACCTCTCACTGCAGGAAGATTAAAGTGTTCCTCCTCTGTCAGTTTGCTCCTGGGGACACATGGACAGGACGTTCAGATAATGAAGATTGTCTCTTAAATATATGGAATCTGTTAAATCTGTTGAAACTGAATGTGAGAAAACACGCAATTGTTCAAAACTATTGCTTCTTTATGTATGAAAATGACTTCTAAATTCTTATAAATGCTCACTGTCACAGTGCTTCACACATACACTGTACTTTTTGTGAGGAAGAGGGGAAAAAGCGTCTTTTTTATGACCATCAGGCACTTTTCCTGCTCTGTGTCTTTCTCCTTATGACAGTGAGTCAGACTCTCCCTCCAGTCTCAGAATAGAATGCAGCTTTATGATTGTCCCGCCCCTCTCTAATCAAGTCAACAGACCACTGGAGAAATGATCTGGCGTCACATGTGCACACACTGTGAAAGAACAAGCCCGAAACCTTCAACTAGAAAGAACATTTGAAAACTCTTATTTTGCCACTTTGACCACTCTGTTCACCAAAGAATCACTTTCTTTCTGATGACACTTGTAATGAGGTTGTTTTATGTTGTGTAACTGGCCAGTAGCATCTGTTCATATCACAGGTCAGACTGTAATTTAAAAGCTCCTTTTACACTGGCTTAAAGGAGCAATTTGTAGTTGAGCTGTAGGATCATTTGTAAAAGGAGGAAGCTTTTGTTTCTGTTTATACTTCCTAGATACAGAGTCAGGATGTGAATAGAGAGGAAACATGTGTAAAACGTGAAGTTTTATTTTCTTATTTAGAGCCCAAGTTGATGTAAACATAGAGGTTTTTCACCACGAAGAGCCAGTTTAACTGAAGGATAGCATCCGAAACTCTTGTCTCCAAAATCACAGAGTAGTTCAGATAGTTGTATTTATTCAGAGAGCTAGCTGGGATGTAGCTTATCCAGCAGGTCATTATGTTGTTGGATGATTTCTATACTAGAAACAATGAAAACTGATACTGCCTCGCCCTCTCTCATTCGACTGAAGGATGCTACACTGCCTCGCTAGCCCATCTAGTGGCTCAAAGCAGTGTAGTGTAGCTGGTTAGCATGCTAACTTCTACGGGCATGTCTGAGGCAGAACTTTGTGGTAACTTTATGTCATACGTTTTTACTTGCTCCTCTGATGAATGCCAGCTGAATCCCGAGGAGTCTCCGGACTCCTTTTGGGCCTGAGAATCACAAAGGCGCTTCCTCCTCCTCTTCCTCCTCCTGCAAATCAGAATGAACTCTTGAGTTTTTACAGTGCGCTGTATACAGCAGCTCTGAGGTGGCTTGAGGTCAGTGAATCATCTTTGCCAAGAGGAAGTGTGTGTTCGGTGTGCCCCGATGAAAAGCACAAGCAGGGAATCTCTCCCAGCAACATTCATCCTGTGACCACACACACGCACACACACACTGTCAGCACTGACACATACTGTAAATGTGACACACACACACACACACACACACACACTGCCTTTTTTTTACAATCAAAGAAATAAGGGCTGTTTTCCTGTAGCTGCTGCAGCTGGCTTCAATCACCTGGCCCACATCAAACAACTTCCAAGCATGTGGAGTTTGCCCTGTTAGGAGAGTTTTTTTTCCCTCTGCTGAGGTTGTGGGTCTTTATTTAGCAGAGAGGAGGGGTTTGAGTCCAGCTGCGAGTGGAGCGACTGTGCCCCCACTGGAGAACATTTTTGAGAGGGAGTTGTGAGAAGTTTAAACTCCGGCAGCCGAACCAAAGTCCTTAAGGTCAAACCGAAAGGAATGGAACACTCCCTCTGGAACTACAAAGTCTTTCATTGGTCAAATCTTGGTTGTGTGTTTTTGACCACCACCATCTGGGATTTTACGCTGATGATAGATTTATTGACATCACTGTGTGAAACGCTCCGATGGCTTCTTCTGTAGGCTGAGACTGGTTGTCAAACTGGGATTTGTTTCTACCCAAATATCATGCAAATGCAACAAAGACTGGAGAAACATCATTGTATGCAAAAAGATTATCTTATCACACAAAGATAATCAGATGGACTCAGATGAAGCAGTTTAGTTCTGATGTATAAGAACAGGTCACATACAGTACTGTATGGCTCTCCTGCCACTCATCCTAATCTCCTCTCCTCAACCAAACCAAACATTTTCCCCCCTGACGACTAAAGCCCTCAGACTGACAAAGGAGTCCATTAATGCGCCACACTCTGACCTTCTCCTCCGGGGTTCCACGGTATCTAGTCAAGCCTGAAGATAGAGCTCTGGAAATAGCACAAGCCTTTATTTACTCCATAATACGGTTGCCTTGCCAACGGGTCACATGCCCACCCCAAGACTCCATTGTTTCATCTGAAACTACATAGGGTGTCCAGCTAAGAAATTTACCTAAAGATGTATAAATAAGGTTAAATCCTGTAGAATAAGATGATGAAGGAAAAACAAGCCTCTGTGCCACCCTGCTGTGGTCGTGTTTGTGCCTCCGTGCAGAAGGCTCTCATTTAGTCTCAATCAAAGTTCTGGAAACTGGCTCAGAGAGGGTCCACTTTAAAATTTGTAGCTGTGGAAAAATTAAATGGACGCCGCGCTGGTTTTGTGGCTGCAGTCAGATTTATATTATAAGGCTGTGAGAGAGGCTTTATGCTGAAGAGCTCTGGTCCAAAATATGTTGTTTAGAGATGGAAAAAAAACCCATGACATTCACTCTTACATAATGAAAAGCAGCACGAAAACACATCCAGAGATGTGCTCTACAGTCTGCACTCACCGGATTTCAGACGCGGTGAATCAAAGCTGTCACTCTGACGTCTTTCATCCAACTTTTCTTGACATTAGTAAACAAAATGGCAATAAAAGCAGCAACTGTTTTTACCCTGGAGGTCCCCCAAATGGTTGTTATTCAGTTATTTTGTAGTATTTAATTTGATATAATTCACTGGCCGACTCTTTGCACCTTCTTTCCAAGCTAGCTACTGTGCTAACAGGCCGTACTGCAGTCAGCTGGTCACCAGCAGTTTTGCAAAATAACCCCCACAGCTAAACACAGATTATTTAGATTGCTAAATACAGTAACCCTCTTAGGCTACTTTGTAACACCACATATTCATAGCATCTCATTTTTCATTCTTATATTAAAGGTAGGGTAGGAGATTTTATTCTGATGCACTTTTTGTTAAATTAGTATAACTTCTCTTTACAATCCGATAGCAACCAATTAGTTCGTCAGTTTCACATTAAAACGAAGAATATGAATCATCTGTGGAAGCTATAAAACGCTAAAAACCAATCCTCCAAGCTAATCCTCCGGGTGGACCCTGCACGGAGTATTGGCTGGTTGTCACTCTCTTCCTGCTCTGCACGCACCAGAGAGGTACGTGCATGATGGCCGAAGTCACAGACCGCAGCTCGTCTTCAGGTGATGCGCGTCCATCTGATTAGGAGGCGTGGCTTCAGGGTGAGCTCCGAGAGAAAGGGGCGTGTGTTTACTTATCTGGCTGACTCCCTGAGTTTTCAAAATCTCCTACCCTACCCTTTAAAGCCGCCTCTCTGTTTGTTAAATATGATTCAAAAAAGATATTCATATTCATATATAATATTCATCAGAAATGCGTTGTAATAATTCTCCTGTAGTTGAACAACAGCTAATCCAGTCTCCACAATCTATCATGCAAGTTAGTAGAAGTAGCAAAAATAACAACATTCTAGGGAAATATGCTTATTTAGAGTGAGATTGGTGCTAATAAATAAGAAGTAGATTTATAGATGGAGCCATCCAGTCGCCCCCTGCACAGCAGGCTTCATCTTAAACATACAAAATAGTTCTTTAGTTCTTTTTTCACTGACCCAACAACAGTTAAAGTAAACGGTGATGTGCTGTTGATCGCTCAGGAATGAAGCACTTCACTTTTCCATTTCACTGTCGCCGTGATGCTGGATATTATCTGCCTGACTTATTGATATTGCAGCCATTAGCACTCAGTAGCCAACTGCCCTGCTAGACGAGACGCAGTCCCAAGTGACTGTTAAACAAATATTGACACTGCGCTCAGAAGCATGGTGGGAGGATGAGAGGGAGAGAGAGGGACAGAGAGAGCAGCACTGGGCTGCCACTTTTCCTTTCCACTCGCATGAAGAAGAAGGAGCGTGATGTTCTGCAGCTCACCTGCAGCTCAGACTCAACTGGAACATCTAACTCCAGTTCAGAAGTAAAAAAAAAAAGTGTGTGTGTAGACATCAGTATTTTGGGTGGGGCAGATGTTAAAGTGTGTACCAGTCACTGCAAGGAGAGGGATGTAAATCTTGTCAAAATCCCACCCTGACATGTTAACAGGGAGTGAAGCAGCTGATTTATGTGGAAATAATGAGTTCAGATTGGAACACCATAAAGTGCGTGTGAGTGTGGGAGGGGGGGGGTGGTTTTATTTGCATCATATCATATCAGGCTTCTTGTGAAACACTATTGGCAGCGAAGGAAGACATTTGACGAGTCTGAATAATGATTCTGTGCTTTTAAAGGAGCAGTTCACCCAAATATATTCAGGAATGAATATACAGTTTCATTTATTTACTTGCTCTATGATGGACTGGCGACCTGTCCAGGGTGTGTCCCGCCTCTCAGCCGTGGATAGCTGGGATAGGCTCCAGCCTAGGAAGAAGTAGATGTTGGTCAATTTAATGATAATCAGCAGGTTTACGACTCTTACTAGTCACCATCAACTAGTGTTTATATATATTCAACTCCCTCTTGTGGGCAGTTGAATATAGTGCCAAATGTGTTGTTAAGGGGGAAACCAATCAACATGGTAGCCAAAAAAAAAATGGCAGAGAAGCTTTTGCAGAAGATGACTGTTTACTTGGTCCTTGTGACACCCTTCTGGTTAGCTGTTGTGACAGATGGGTTCATTTTAACCCAAAGTCTGGTCTTTTCCAAACCTTACCGCAGAGTTTTTGTTCTTAAACTTTACTGTGATTGAAAATAGAAGTGAAGTTTGTGACAGGTCATGAGGTGATCCTGCAGGAGCTGGATTTTACTGTCCGCCTCCCCGGACAGTAAAAAAATTATTTATTAATCAGCCAACACTTTCTCACTTTCCCTCTTTTCGTCCTCCTCAGGTGGACTTTGAGGATGTGATCGCAGAGCCTGCAGGGACCTACAGCTTCGATGGCGTGTGGAAAGCCAGCTTCACCACCTTCACTGTCACCAAGTACTGGTGCTACCGGCTGCTGACAGCGCTGGTCGGCATCCCCTTGGCACTGATCTGGGGAATCTTCTTCGCCATCCTCTCCTTCCTGCACATCTGGGCCGTGGTGCCGTGCGTCAAGAGCTACCTGATCGAGATCCACTGCGTCAGTCGCGTCTACTCCATCTGTGTGCACACCTTCTGCGACCCGCTCTTCGAGGCCATGGGCAAGTGCCTCAGCAGCATCCGAATCCGCACGACAAAGGAGGTGTAGCATCCAGAAGGAGGAAGAGGAGGAGGATTATTGGAAAGAGGGGTGGGAGGATGGGAGGGATGGAGCATCGCAGATGGAGGGAAAAGTCAGAAGAAGAGACTTTTCCACCTGATCCCGTCTTTTTCCACCAGCTGTTTTTTCCTCTCCACTGTTAACCAAACGGGTGGGCACAGGGAAACAAATAGGGTCATTTTTTTTTGTTTTGTTTGTGTTCTCTAGTTGTTTTGTTCCTCACTGTTAACTTCATCACAAGCAGGCAGCCGAGCTCTGTATCTTATCTTTACTTTTGCCACAAATTCCTTCCATTCTTTGTGTTTCTGTGCGTGAGGAGGGGACGTCAGGATGCACCGCCGTCATCCCCACGCTTGTTTGTGTTTTGAAGCTGTAGGCCAGGGTAGCAGTAGTGTGATGATGGGTGCTGGGGGGAGTGGGGTAAGGGGGGTTGGGTGGAGGGGAGGTGGGGGTCGTGACGGTCAGAACAGAAAGAAAGAGTGAGCACTGCCAAATTCTGTCTGACTCATCAAAAATCACACAGCCTCAGCAACGCCCCCACATGACCCACCGAGAGCCACCTCCCTGCCCAGCTCCACCCCGCTTCCCTGCAGTCTGACACACTGACCTGCCCTCGTTCCTGCATGTCGCCTCACCGTCCGCCACCAAAAAAACCCATCTCCGCTCACTCGCTCTCTGCGCCGCCTTCTCGCCTCACTGCAGGTTTTCTCACCGTCACCATCCCATGACTGAGAACGTTTAAATTTCACCAGCTGTTCGGTGTTTTCCTGTTCTGGAGACCTTCGATTTGTCCCTGAAGCTCGATGCTTTTGTATGCACATCATCATAGGTTTTTTTGTTCTCTACACTATGAATATGAAGAACTGAGGGGCTGATTTCCATTGTTTGATGTCCTACATGTACTGTATGGATGTGTATGCAGACCCTAAAAGCTTTGGCCTCATTCCAGTGCACTAATCTTTGGGAAAGTATTGTTAGTGAAAGCACTAATGAAAATCTCTTTTGCACCGTGCTTGTGTGGAGGTTTTGTTTTACACACTGTGGTACTTGCACAGGTTAATGCGTTGGAATCGAAAAACAATGTGAGGTGGAATGTGTGATTATTTCTTACATGGACATGATTTTTGCATCCTGCCTCCCTCCCCCTCCCTCTCCACTTTTGTCTTTTTTTTTTGTTCGGCTTCTCGACTGTGGACATGATGCAGAAAAGCATCGAACGGACACCTCCTGGGTCGGGGGTGGGGTTGGGGTGGGGTTAAGGTGGGTGGGGCTGGGGTGTGGCTCACGTTTTCAGCTCGCTTTGACTCCTCGTCGCCTTCAGTCTACCAGCGATGGTAAAATCACAGCACCTGATTCTTGAAATTAGTTTTTTAAGTTCTGAAGGTGACATTTTTTTATAATTAATGATTTTTTTCTTTCTTTGCTTTTACTGTACAATATCACGCCGTGCACATTAAAATTTAATATAATCTGGTGTCATTTTTGTTGTTTTGTTATCTATCACTCGAACTTTATTTAAACAGCACTTTACATGCAAGTAAGTGCAGTCAGTGTTGTACTGATGGTGACAGATGATTGACAGGTTATGACTATATATAAATTTAAACCAACAACAATAAAAAATAAGATTTAACATATGCATAAATATAGAACTTCAATCAAAAGAGTATTTTATGAGTGTATCAAGAAACCTGGTTCCCAACCTGGGGTCTTAGACCCTGTAGTGGCTCCGACGTGTCCAAATTTAAAATTGATAGGATCTTTCTTCTTTATACATAAATATAACTACAAGTAGGGACCATAAGTGAGACAATACATAGTTATTTTTGGAAATAAAAATCAATCAAATGTGGAATTTGGTGTATTTGTGCGTGCCGAGGGGGTCTCAGAACCTTCTTAGGTTCAGATTGGAGAGGCTCCAGAGGAAACAGGTCAGGATCTACTGTTTCAGAGAACAATAATAAAATAACAAAGTCAGCAGAGGCTCTTGTCTTGCATTTTGATAGCCCTCAGGGTGCAGAGTGCATCAGATGCAGCTGATTTGCTGCTCTTCAGTGATGTCAGTGATCAGTGGTCAGATCTAGAAACAACCCTCACATAGTGCTGGGTGTCTGGATGTGATTTGAGGATCACACAGAGCTTTTCTTGCTTGTCAGTTCTGGTCTAGTTCAAAGGATTTAAACCAGTTTGTCTGAACCTTAGAGCCATGTGATGTTCAGGCAGTAATGTTTGAAATATGTTTTCATTAACAGGATGGATCATGCTCCTTGTTGCACCATAGTCAAAATGTAACAGCAGCTGTTTTGTCCTTTCCTTTTCTGATGTGTGACGTTGAGCCGTAGCAAATCTAATTCTGTGAACCGTTCACAGTAGATCCTTGGTGAATGCTTCCATTGGTGTGCCGTGCAGGAAAAAATACATTAGAATGAAATCATTTCCAGCAGCGCTGCCCTCCACAGCCTCTGTCGTATCTGTGTCAGTGCGAGGCCTTAATGCCTGCAGTGTTGCTCACTGGCTCACTTTTTTCCCTCCCTCCCGAGCCTGGCACAACATTTCCATGGTTACTGGAGAAACAAATACAAGTGTTGAGCAATGCTCATGAGACTGTGGAGTCCAGTGTCTCAACTGTACTCAAGTTCATTTGCACCAAACAGCAGACGTGTAATCATAACTTCCAGAAGCAAACCTGGGTCGGCGCTGTAAACTGTACTGTCCAGCGGGAACGGGCTGTGGACATGTTGACCCAACAATGGTTCATTGTTTCAGTCATTCGGGGTTACTGTCAAGGACACGAGGAACAAAACAGAGAGAGTTGTTACTGTCTCAGTTTATGAATCGTAAAATGGAAGCAGCCAAGTTCCAAGTTTGTGTATAATATAACGTGACCAAAAGTATGTGGACAGCCATGTGAGACTAAACAAATCAGAGCAAACCTATTTGTGGGCACAGTGACGTAACCTTCGGTAGGGACCTGGAAGGGTGCATGGGGGTTTTTGATTTGGAGAAAGAAGAACCTGTGCCTAGTATGGGTACTGGGTCCCATGCTACAGTCCCAGCAGGAGCTTGGTTTGTGTTGCTAGCAGTAAGTAAGACTCATGCCTGGTGGAGGTTGGACTCTGTTAGGACTGCCTTTTGTCACCTTTGTGATCCTTACTTGGCACAGTCACAGGGCAGAAGGGGCCTGGTTTGTTGGCCTGCAGATGATGTGGTCCTGTTGGCTCCATCGATCCGCCCGAGTCTTCCAACTCTTATTGGAGGAGGAGAGTGTGCAGGGGTGGGCATGAGAAACAGCACCTTTCAACTGGAGGCCATGCCTTTAAACTGGAAAAGGGTGGAGTGCCTGCTCAGGGGTTGGGATGAATAACTACCCTAATCGGATGACTTCAAGTATCGACAGACGGATTGGTGCAGCATCTGCAGTTTAAAGAATCTGAAAAACAAAAGCATTTAAGATTGACTTTTTCTGAAGTACAACTTAAAGTGTCCACATACTTTTGGCAACATGGACAGTAAATACAGTCGAAAACTCATTATTACATATTCTGGGGAATCAGAAAAGTCTGTGGACACTGCCAACATTAATAATTGTGGGTGATAACATAATAAATATAAAAGGTAGAAAAGTATACACTTGTGATAAGGGCTGTAGTTTGAGGATCGTCACGCTCCTATTTTACAGTGCAACATTACCCTCTGGTGGAATACATTTAGAAGTGCATATGTACTGGTTGTCAATAGTATGTGGACACCTAATACATTTGCACACAGTGCATGTCATAAAGTGCAGCATAAAATGAGACAAAGTCAGGCTGAATAGACACAGTGTTTTAAAACATTTTGTATTGTATAGTGAGTGAAACATCACTTCAGTGGAAGAAGTTTGACTGTTGGTCCATCATCTGCTCCCTCTGTCTTTGTGTTCTATCATCTAAACACTACTTAGTTTTTTTTTGCCCTTGAATCATTACAGACACACAACTGTTCCTCCCACATTCATCTGTCAGCTGAGGTAAGACTGAGGTTAGATATCAGGCGTTTGTCAGACATGATGTTCTGTCTCTCTTGGGGGCTGGATGACTCAGTCAGCATCAGAAGCCTTCGTCAGTGGAAAGCAGGTGACACAGACACACTGTGGCTCTGGCAGCAGCTGTTTCCTCCCAGAGAGCGTCCTCTGGTCCTCTGGGATTCTGTGAGATTTGTCGCCATCTTTACATCAAGTACAGACATTCTGTGTAGATAATCCAGGAGGACGCACTGTGCAGGGTTTGCTTAGGTAAAACAAGTTTCACCTCCTGACCCCTGACTGTGAATAGCAGCTCTGCTACCTGTGAGGAGTTTATATGGTCAACGTCAGCTGTGTTTGTTTTACTCACTTATGCTGCTTACTTGAACACATTCTGTGTTTCTTATGTTTATAAAAAAAGGACAAACACCAGTTGTTTTGAGCTCAGCTTCTTCATCCTTTCATCATTTCAGACTGTAATGAGATCACATGACCTCATTACAGTCTTCTTTGTGGCCTCTGTTTTAGCGCTGACTGACTGCACATGAGTCTTCATGTCTTTTATTCTCTGGATCTGTTAACAGACATCTGCAGCTGAAACACATTTCGGAGGATTATTTTTAACCGTTTTTCTCGGGTCAGATCTCACGCACTGCCTCTGCCTGTTCTCCAGCGTGGCCTCTACTCATTTGCTTTCAACAAGCCAACCCTCAGGGAAGCTGCTGCTGCTGTCCTGGTTTGGCCCGACCACACACACACACACACATGCTCTGAGGCTGTTTGCCTGCAGGGCGTCATGTTTGAAATCTACTGACCTAAAGACAGAATTCTGTTGAATCTGTTTTGGTCTTTGTTTATCTGCCATGCTTTGACTTTCACCTGCATGCATGCAGATCATGTGACTCCTTAGAAAAACAAACTTTAAAATAAATAAATGAGAATGTGAGGGTGAATCTTTGACCTTAGAGAGAAGTAAAAAAAACCCTAAAACATTTTGATTCTGTTATTCATTCCACATTACCTGACTTTCAGTATCAGTGTATTTAATTTCTTTAATTGCCCAGTAAAAGATTATTGATGAGTTTACCGAAGCCTCTTTGTAACCAGACTTGAAATGAAACTTTACACACAAACACAGAATGGGAAAAAAAAACACATCCAACATTTTAGAGGAACAATCCGAGCAGTTCTTGGCATCACTCTCCGTCAGCTGTTGCAGCAGTGACTGCTGGGACCTATGACATACAGCAGGAGGAAGGCTGGCTCACGTCCACCCCCTCCGGCTCCGTGTTCTCCACAGCAGGCCTCTGCAGATGTTCCTCCCCCTGAAGCACACCTGGTTCTCTGTGTGTCAGAGTCTGCACTCTACTTTAAAAGGATATGTCACTTCCAACACGTGTGTGCGTGTTCGTTTGACTAAATTTAAATAAACTTCACAGGCTGAACGTGTGACATCATCACATGTTGATTCACTGTTTGATCTGCAGCTAACCTGTCAATCAAATGCAGACACCTTGGACCATTTTACCTTTAATTTAAAAAAATAGAATTAGAATTCAAATTTAAATGAAAATATAATAATAATTTTAATAATGTGTTATAATGTGTTGGACAGACACTAGACATTGTTGGTCTTTATATGAACATATAACAGGGTGTCATCTGCAAAGAGACAAAACAGAAAGTGCACAAAAAGAAAATGAGTGGAGCCTACAATAATCTGACAAATATGCTGCAATCCACAGTTATGCTTTATCAGATTATCAGAGACGCCAACATCAGCTTCTTCATCACTGCTCCTGTTGTACATCATCACAAAAGTGTGCATGTTGTGTGCACATCTGTGCGGTTTCTAAAGAACAAAGCTCCATTGTTCTGAATACAAGGTGATCCTTGTCTTGCTAACTGACTGACTAACTCTGCAGATGTGTTTGATATTGACTTGTGTATCTTTTGTTGAGTCACAGACTCCAGAGCAAACACGAGCAGGATGTGAAATCATGCCAAAGCGACAACTTCCTCCATCACCAGTGAGCCGTGCAGCTCTGCAGAAGGTTGTTGTGATGAAAGTGTACATTTAAATAAATGTTACGTCAGACCACAGCGAGCCAAGAGGAGAAAGAAAATGTTCCGATGTTTTACTTACACTTGAATGGGGTTTATTTTAGTCGAGGCTTCCACAGACAAACAACTTAGGATGGGAGAGTTTTAGGAGCTCTGGAAGGCTTCCAATAAACAGTTTAATAAAAAGACACGCAGCAGAGGAGAAATCCTGACTTTGACTACAACATAAAAACAGGAATGAGGAGGAGGATTATCACATTAAAAAGTTCTGCTTTGTTTATTATGTGTAAATATGTATAATACGCTAAAAGCACATTACATCCACAGCTGCGCATGCCTTTTTCCCGAGCCGAGGCGATGCCCTTTTTATTACATTACGTTATTAACGTTCATACGTCTGCCGATGGCCTCAATATTGTGACAGGACATGTGGCGAGATGCAGTTTATTGACTGCTGCAGTCAATTTCCTGTGATGTAGGAGATTCTAATCTTTTGATTTCCTTTCTCTTTCAGAGTATCTGAGAGGACAGGTAATGGAAGATGAGAGCTGAGATCTGTCTCTCTGTATATGGAACTATGAGGTGCAGCCCTCTGTCCTGGTGTTTTGATGGCTGGACCAAAAGGTGACAGAGTAAGGATGACAGGTGTCTATAGAAGAACAACAGAGAGGTAGGTTTCCAAAGAAGTATTTAGAAATGCACAATAAACTGAGTTTTTATTCATATTTAAACATCTCCACATGAGGAAAATAAAGTATGTTTGGTTAATATCAGGCCAAGTAAAACATGTCTGCAGATTAACATTAACACAAAATGTAGATTAGCAGGAGTTACAGATCTTTTACAGAACTTTTAGAAGCTTTGTGGAGCCGATCCATAGATGATTTTCAAAAGTCACTGTCTCAGGCATGCCTCAATGTAATTTCTTTTTGCTTCAGCATCTCAAGAATAAAATGTATAAAAACACATAGTCATAATTAAATTAATTTGACCTGCAGCTTTGGGCGTACAAACACTAGCAATGTGAATAAATGTAGAATAAATGAAAACAAGGTGAGAAAATATTCAAGAACTTTACATTTTCCAGTGCAGAGATTATCACTAAACTACATGCGGCAGTAGATTTTAAGAGTAAGCATATCAAATTTGAAATCATGCAGAATCAAAACAGCACAAACAACAACAAACAAACAAACAAACAAACAAACAAACAAACAACACAAATTGTTGCATATTTCCGGAAGAGATGTATTTAAATGAACAAACACAAACTGCTTAATCCTCATTCATTTGTCTGTGCATGTTGTGCCACTGATTAAAAGACCATCCCTCCCCTTTGACCTCCTGATTCCTCGTAACCTTTTATGAACCGCTCTGCTGAAGATGTCACAGTCATGCAGGCTGTGAACACTTAATCAGCCCTCTGCAGAGTCCATCTGCTGAATGAAGCTCTGATGGCTCAAACAGCATCAATCAGAGTTTACTGTCCTGATCAGCAGTGGACCCAGGTTTGTATTGACCCCGCAGGTGATAAATAACCTCCAGTGGATTAAGTTTAGGTGCACAACAAGCAGTAAAATCAAAGCTGAGTGCAGCCCGCTCCTCCCCGACAATATCTCACTCCAGTCTGTGAGACGACTCTCTCCACTTTCCACTCAATAGCTTGTAAATTAGCCCGGCAGGCAGGCTCCATTCTGGCACTGCTTGTTCACCTGGAGCACCAGCAGAGGGCGCCACAATAAGTCAGATGTGCTAAATGCTGTAGAAAGGGACTTTAAAGTGTCCGTTCAGTCAGATTATACATATTTTTTTGGAGACATAATGCATGGGCATAAGTATGTGGACAGATTCTGGAGCCTGTTAGAGTGTCTACATACTTTTGGCTACATAGAATATCCAATCAGGGACACATTCAGATCTCTTGTAGACTTCCCCACTTTGATCCCAGCCTGCACCACATGAAGACAAACAGGCCTCACAGTTGTCGTCGTGCTGCAGGTGTTGTGGTTGCAGGATGCAGATCATTCCTGCGGTGCATGTCATGCTTTGAGGTTTTCCACTTTCTGTACGTGTGCATGTGTGAGGTTCACCACCAGACCCACATTATTTCTCCTCCTCCTCCTCCTCTTCCTCCTTCATCTTCTTCTTCTTCATCTGCTGCTGCTGCTGCTTTTTTCCTTCAAGACCAAAAACAGAGTTGACCACCACAGGAGCCACACAGACACACCCCTCGGGTACACACACACACACACCCTGTGTCAGACACACCCCTTGGCATATGCGTCAGAAGTGCCCTGAGGTACGGCAAAAACTTCTCTAACAAACACTGAAGGCAGGCAGTGTTGAGAAACGTCTGCCGCCCCCCTTTTGTCTTCCTTTAAACATCCTCTGGTGCTGTTTGAGATTAAAGTTTGCGAACATTTGTTGCTGTAGTTTGCAGGTTGCCTAGCAACATCATAGTGCAAATATTAGGGAGAATGCAAATGTTGATGTGCTTCTCTGATTAGTTGATGAGAACTCTTTTAAATGTTTCATTATTTGAAACTTAAATTAACATAAAGTGCAGTTTGATAAGGATGATGATGCACTTTAGAGTGACGTCTGAGGAGCCATCAGAAAAACCAGCTCTGGATGCGGCACACGTCTTAAAAACCACCAAATCTTGATACTGTTAGGAGGAAAAAAAAAAGAAGAAGGATGATAAGAGGGGAAACTATTACGCTGCAGAGACACTTTACATGACTGACACATGTTAAAGATCAGTCGCTCATCTGCCCACTTGAAACACACTCTTGGCTTGTATCCTCCTCATTACAGCCTCACATGTCACTGTCCCCGTCAGAGAGCGAGTGCAGCTCCTGCCCATTAATTCTCCATCCACACACTCTGTTATCAGGCTCCTCAGTCTTCATTCTAAGTGCCCTCCTTTCAGGAAGTGGGACAAAGGAATTTTTTGTGCTGCCCATTGTGATTCATTGCTGAGGCACACACACACACACACACACACACACACACAGTTGGTGTAGCCTTTTTAACTTAGCTCATTATTTATGGCTGAGTGAGACATTTTAACATGACGACCAGGAGGCTGACTCAGAGAGGCGCTGGAGGAGAGTCAGGTGGAGAAGTTGGAGAAGAAAGGACCCTCGTCTGTCTTTGTTTCAGCTTCATCCAGGCAGGATAAGATTAGTGGTGATTTATTGGTCTAAAGTCCCCTTTGGGCACAAATATGCCATTACAATTATTACATCTCTTCCCCTTTGAATCCCTTTGATTTCTGTATTAGTGACAAAAAAGGACTTTTCTCTTTAGTGCGCAAAACTACTTTTTACACAAATAATAACCTAATAATCATGTTGTTTTGTCTGTGCCACACAATAAACGAAACTCTGACGCGCAGTTCGTGTTGCGGATCTGCTCTGCAGCACCTGGACGCGTCACCAGCGTCCGTGGACAGAAGGAGGCGGGGCTTTACGCGGCGCGCTGAGATGTGTGAGCAGCGGTTTGTGTGCTGGATGCAGTCAGTCAGTCAGTCAGTCAGTCACTTCCACGCGTTTCAGCCGGAGAGCCACGGAGTTGGTTTGAACTGTTTGGAAACACGCGGAGAGTTTTTTTTTTTTCCCCCTGTCACGGAGACTAAAATAAACCCTCCAGCGATCACTTTGAACTTAATGAAAAAGTTAAGAAGTCCCACTTCTGAGTGCGAGAGCAACGGAATATGATTTGAATCCACAGAGCGGACCGCACTCTGCTCTCTAACAGGTGAGTCCAACTCCAACTCTTTTCGCTTCCATGCGTAAAAACGCAGATGTGTCCTCACTCTCCTCCTCTCTTCATCACAGGGTTGTTTTCGTTTCACACCAGTTTCCCATTTGTGTGTTTTCTGAGCAGTGACTCACTTTCCTCTCCAACTGAAAACATTTTCACTGTTTCCTTCATTTTTTGTCCTCTGCAAAGAAAAAACAACATGCCATGAAATGAAGCTGTAGATTTTTTCTTGTTGTTTGGTGCAGGTGCGCGATAATGTGCCCCCTATTACTCATAATTTCAAAAAAACAAGTCGCTGCTTATCTTCCCCCACCCCTCAATGAGGGGAAACTGGCTGAAGTTGCCTTTTTGTCTCCTCTCTGTGTTTTGTTTTTCACTCTCATCCTTCTTAATATTTAGTTTGAGGGAAGTTTGCAGCACCTGTTTACCCCCCACCACCTCCACCCTGAAACACTCCACATGTTTTTGTATAAAAAAAAAACTTTTCTCCCTCTCTCTCTTTTTAAAGCTGCAAACATCTGTCAGAATGCGCTCACAGGGAATCCCAGTAAATTTATGCATAGCTGTGGGCACGGATATAAAAGCCAAATTCACTGAGCTGGATGTTATTGCCTTGTTTTGGTTTACACGTTTTAAAACCACATCCAGATAGGGTGTATGCAAATGCATTCTCTGGTGAGTCTAACTCGCCCTCCCTCCCTCTGTCCTCTCACTAAAAGCATCTCCCAGTGGATTACCATTTAGTTACTGGGGTTATTTATCATGTCGCACGGTCTCCCCCTCGGCTTCTCCCTCCCACTTCTTTTGTTTTAATTGAGTTTATCTCCGCTCCCTTTGGGCTGGTGCTGTCTAAACTTAGACCCGTGGTTGCATCGCCCTGCAGAGCGGGCTCCTCTCTGGGTGATTCACTGCTCTGCCTCTCATGCTGTGGTCGCTTTTAAAGCTGCGCACCACACAAGCCCGGCTGCTGGTCTGTCTTGGGTCAGTGGAGTCAGACGTAGAAGTGTCCACGATGGTGAGAGTGGTATTAAAGCTCTGTGTCACCATCAAGCTGCCTTCAGTCCTCTGAGAATATGTGGTGAAGTGAGTAAAGTCGGGCGTTATGAGAGACTACAGTGTTCCTCTTTTTCTAAAAATTCTCTCCAGACAAAAGAGGCCACCTCATCAGAGGTATTCATGATGGATGCTTCGGTTCTTTCTGTTTACTAACTCATTTCTCATGTCTCCTTTTTTTGGAACAGGATGAGTCTCCGTACGCTTCATGGCATCGTGTTGCTCTGGGCCTTGTGCCCAAACGTGCACGGACGCTGTGATAAATCATCCGAGACAACCAAACTCAACCTCTCCGTCACCTACGAGCTCCCAACGTTCACAGCGGACTTCCCCATCCAGAACATGGTGACGTTGGATGGGGTCATCTATGTCGGCGCTGTGAACAGAATCTACGCCCTGGCACCCAACCTCACCAAGCTGTCGGAGTACCACACGGGCCCGCTGTTCGCCAACAAGACCTGCGGACACCGGCGAACAGGCGGCCACAGCACAGTGGACAACCACAACATCGCCTTGGTGTTGGAGAACATTTACGACAAAGGGTTGTTCAGCTGTGGGTCGGCAGATCATGGCGTTTGCCGCCGCCACGTCCTGGACGACGACAGCCCAAAGACCGTAGATGAGCAGGTGTCCTGCTTTGCCAAGATGAAGCCCGGAATGAGCCACCCCAGTGACTCGGATGTTGTTGTCGGTCCCTCGGGTTCTCAGGTTCTCAACGTGGAGAGCAACGTCATCAAGTTTTTTGTTGGGAACTCTGAGATCCCAGGAACAGGAAACATTACAGGAAACGGTGCAGCACAACATCACACCATTTCTCTGAGGAAGATGAAGACGAGCCAAGATGGCTTCACGTTCTTCTCCAACTCCTCCTACATGGATCTGATTCCGTCTCTACGTGGAAACTACTACCTGCGCTACGTCTACTCCTTCCACAGCGGGCCTTTCACCTACTTCCTCACGGTGCAGCGGGTGAGTCAGGACTCTCAGGCCTACCACACCCGCATCGTCCGGATGTGCTCCTCCGACCTTGTGATCCGCCGCTACGTGGAAATGCCCCTCGAATGCATCAGTACTGACAAGAGGCGGCGGCGGCGCTCGGCCGAGGACGTGAAGGTCTTCAACATCCTGCAGGCAGCGCATGTCGCCAAAGTGGGCAACGACGTGGAGCTGCAGAAGCAGCTGAATGTGGAAGAGGATGACGACGTGCTGTTCGCCGCCTTTGCGCGGGGACAGCCAAACTCTCCGGAGCCAACGCCTAACTCGGCCGTCTGCATCATGTCCCTCAAACACATCAACAACATGTTCAAGATGTACATGCAGAAGTGCAACACGGTGGACCCGTATCACTTCACCGGATCGGATAAGAAGTCCTGCTACAACGTGGTAAGAGCTGGGAGGGGCTGGGAGCGCTCACAAAAACATAGTGTAAGGAAAGTTTTGTGTGGAGCTGACTGCAGATTCCTCCTGAGCATCGTCACAGCTTTACGATGTACTTTTCCTCTGTCGGTCATCTGTGGCGCTGGCTGTTTGATTTGTTGGTTGGAGATGCTGGTGGTCTCGAGTGTACTTCTTTTGTCCTTGAGCAAGGCATTGAAGCATGACCTCCTCCTGCTTGTGACCTCTGACCCTGGTTAATGGCATACACTGTACCCTCTTAAGTACACAGCAGTCTTTAAAGGGCCTGTTTCTCCTCCACTTGTGTTCCTGTAGTGCAGTCTGTGGCACTTCTTCTTTGTTTTGGCTCGGTGCTGCATTGCTTTGGATGTGAAATGGAAGCATGACAGTCAGTGCTGACCTTCAGCTTCAACATGAGGTTGTTTGTGTCCTTATTTGGTGAACGGCTTGTTGCTTTTTTTATTCAGGCAGTTTTTGGACAAACTGTTGGGCTGATGATAGTAAATATACACAAAAAAGGCAACTGAGGAGCTTTTTATTTTTTATTATTTTTTATGGCCAAATAGTTCTGGAGGCGGTTACCTGACCTGACTCCAGCTGGTCACAAGATTCACCAGAGCGGAAGAAGAAATCACGATAGCCCTGCAGAACAACACCTGGCATCAGAGTTACTATTGATATAATAGAAAAGACTTTAGTCTAATGTCCCCCCCTCCCCCAGAGCTGCTGCAAAATACTTCCCTCCCTGCAATCCATCAACAATCCTCCAATCAATCCGCTGAAGCACCTGATCAATAATGACATGAAGTTAACTGCCGACCACCCTGCCGTAGAATCTGTCAATATGTGTACTGGAGATGCCCCCTCTGTGACTTGATCTGCTGTATATCACCATGCAGGCTACAGGATTACGGGTCTCCTCCGTATAACATGCAGTGAATAGGTTCTCAAAGGGCAAGCACATACAGGAGTGAAGCTGGATTCATGTGGAAAGACCTGTCAAAACACTGGGTTTGTGTGTGTGTGTGTGTGTGTTACTATGGAGGTGTGATTTCAGCTCTTTCCATTAGCATGCGTAGCATTTTTGTTGCTCCATGACACTGCTCTTTTTTTCATCATATCATTTTTTTGGCTTTTTTTAGGCATCCACTGCTTTTCATGCTTGCACACAAACATCAATCAAGAGACTGGTGCAGGCTTGCTTGTGTTACACACTGATGGTTTTCCCATGAAGTGCATGCACTTATTATTTCCACTGCATGAGTTCTTCTTCGTGTGGAATTAGCATCACCTGTCTAAAAGTGTTGTTGAAGGCATGGCAGCCGCCTCTTTGGACCGTTTGTTGGCAGTTGTTTGTGTTGGGTGATAGTTTTTTTGTAGATATTGTAACAGAGAGACAGAATAGAAACACCTCACAGTGTGGGTCTGGGTCATACAGACAAACATTAAGAGTGTGTGCGGTTGTAGAATGTGGTTAAGCTCCAGCCAGCTTTACAAATACATGCAAACACCCCGTGGGTGCATCAGCCCTGACAGCTATCAGTGGTGGAGATCCACAGGGGAAACTGAGGAATGCTGGGGGCTTGTATAGAAGGGGAGCTGGGGGTAGGGGGGGCAGTGCATATCTGACTCTTAGCGAGCCGTGATGAATGGCTCCGGAATAACAGGGCATCAGCAGCTGGGCTGAAGATGATCCTCCCGACCCGCTGTGGCAGCCCGCCACACTGGGGAGGCCTCTTCCCTCCGCTTGCCCCACCAACCCCACCTGTTACCAGCACCTGTGGGAAAGTGGCATCAGTAACACCAAAAAAATCTTATTTTTTTTCCCAGGCGATATTTTGATATGATCACAAACAGAAAAAAAATATGTTTACAATTGGAGGCTGTTGACACGGTAACGCCTGAGTCAGAAGAACCGTAAAGTGTTTTTTTCACTCAGATTTTTGCTCAGTGTGGGCTCAGTGTTCACTGTAATATCTGTCTGTCTGCTGTACGTCCATATGTTATAAATATTTCACTGGCTGCATTTTTATATACCTCTACAAGCCAACTTTTCAGTCTACTCTACCCTTCTCATCTCTTGTAATCACGAATATCACACAGCAACTTGCAGCATTTTTGTCAGAAATGAGTCACTTACGGCTTGGCTGAGCAGAATTTTTGCAGAATTTTGTGAGTGCACACTGTTAATTTTGTGAGAATTTTTAATTTAGACATGCGGACACAACTGCACACACACACACTGCAGATGTACTGATTGGAGAAAAACCTCATCTGTCAGAGCCAAACACTTGAAGAATTCATATCATGTGACTGCTGGTCGCAAGTGAATCAGTCATGGCTTCCGAGTATAGCTAAGGACTGTGGATTTTTTATTTTAGGAGATTTTTCTTGGTGGAAAAAAAAAATTATTTTCGAAGTATTTTTATTGGGATGTGATGGGATGTTCATTGATATCTTTAATTTAGGCTCAGATTTGGTGGTTAAAAAAAAGCTCTGTCAGGATGAGCGTTTAAGCTTAGCACTCTGAGGATTAAACTGATTTGTCACAGAGCAAGAAAATAAAACTGAAAGTGGTTCAACACTTGAAGGCTGCAGAACAAACCACAGAGCGCCGGGCTCTCAGCTTCTTTGGTGAACAGATGTGAACCGTTCTCTCTGATGTAATGTTACACAGTGAACACATCCAGAGTCAGAAGCATCTATTTACGTATGTACTGTGAACTCACAAAGCCTGCTGAGCCACCGTGCACCGGATCACAACAAAACCCATCCTAACAACACACACACACACCCACCCACCCACACACACCTCTTTCTTTGTCTCCTGTAACCCCAAACACTAATTGTGTGTTTCCACCTCCGACTGTCTGTCTGCATGAAAAGTGCAGTTTTGATCAGTCAGAGCGAGAGTGTGTTATTCCGTTATTAGACATTCTTTCCTCTTGACTCACTTGATTACAGGGTGACATCAGTTCTGCTGGAGGTACAGGAGCATCTCTGTGCTGTGTAATTATCCCAGGACTCCTTCTGTTTCACTGCATCTCTGCCTAGATTTGTTAAATTTGACGTCAAATTGTGATTTTAAAAACACACCTGTGCAGCTGCTTTACTGCCCCTTCTCCTTGTGGTGTTCCTCTGACACACACACACACACACACACTTACACTCATGTTTTTTTTTTTGTTGGCACAAAAATCAGCTGTTTGAAAATATTTCCAGTTCATAGTTTAGGACTCCAGGCGCAGCAGGTTGAGAGCTGAAAACGCTGCTGCCAAAAGAGTGTTTATGTTTGAAGACGTTTTCCACTTTCTCCTTTTATTGCCAGGCTCCTCCTGTCCTCAGCTGCCAGGCTGAAGAAACAACCTGTAACGACAAAAAAAAAAAAAAAAAAGAAACGACTGCCCACCTGATGCTGCAAGCCTGCAGTGAAATAGTCTAATCATAGCAGCGCTTCTTAATAGATTTATGACTCTGTATTCAGTGGCATATGGCAGGTAGACTTGTTGTTATCTTGAGGGTTTGGAGAGATAAGAGCAGCTATAAATTCATAAACCTTCAGAGGTTTGCATACTAACACACACACACACACGCAGGAGGGTATTTTTGTCATTTGCTGCATTTTTTTTCTCTCCAGCAGGGATCTGGATGAGGTTGTTAAGACCCGGTTTGTAGTTTTTAAGTAGTGGTTGTCAGATCCGACGTGCCTCTTAAGTCCAACTCCAGCAGCACGATATGATAAATGTTGTAATGAGGAGTGTCTCTCTTTTCAGCTGTCTGATGTGATCGAGCAAATCTGTTTTTCTTATTGTTCCTGCGGGGCCACATCTGTCAGCAGCGTGCATGAAAAGCATGAAACTGCGGAAATAATTGCTACTCTTCACTGTGAGAGGTTGTGCAACTGCATACAGGGCTGTGCTTTAGATTCATATACGTTGTTGTTTTAGGAATGGATCTACCTGGGATCTAAGATTTATCGAAGATTACCATGGCAACAGTAACCAGGATGTATCATGCATGATGAGATAACTTTACATTTCAATCAAAACACACACACACACCTCTCCTGTTTATCAGGATGTGGCTGCTAGCAATGTGTAGTTGATATCAGTATTTAACAGAGTCAACAAGCCAGAAAGAATATTGCTTTTTTGGACGGCTTAGGTAAAGGTTTTCTTCCCGGAGAAACATGTACACATGCTCCATTTTCAAGGATGGTTTTTCTAGAGAGGATGGGCGGAAACATGATCCTCTAACTGTTTGTTCTCAGCAGCTCAGTTTCTGGATGGTCACCTTTGGCCGTAGCATCTTGGGTCGGTGATTCACTTGCAGCCTCTGTTGCTTTTTCCACGCTCTCTAGAAATTCTGCAGCAGTTTACTAATGATTCAAGTCAGCCAATTAAATGTCATCTCTGCTCTGCACTTGTGTTAATGATGCATTTTTTCTTATGTCTCTGGATTCCTGGAGAATCACTGTGTAGTTCTTCTTGTAGAAAACTTTTGCAGCTGAGCACAAAAGAGTAAAAAAAAATGGCAGCGACCTTCAAACAATGAGGCTGCAGTTCATCAATTGAACACATAAACCAATAATAAATACATTCATGTAATGATCAAGGACACCAAGATGTGATTAATCTTTAACTCCAGACCGGTTTCGAGCAACTTAATGAGCAGGACTTGCTATTAGCTAATTACCTTTCCATCCTGATTTCAGTGACTCTCCACCTCATGTAGGAATTCACAGAAATCAAAAACACTCTTTAAACTATTGATCTGAGCCTTTATAGTGTGCTGCAGCCTGACAGCATTGCTTTTAAATAAAACAGTCATTTTCCTTGGGTAATGTAGTGTGCAGAGCCTCGGCGACGGTTGGGAGCATCCCCAACATTCCCATAAGTCTCCTAACTACAAATAAAGAACGGGGTCAAAATTATCATCAGATTACCATTGATTTGAGAAAACCCACCAAATGCTGATTGCTTTTAAATTGAATCTCCAGCCTGATTGATTATAGCGTGTGTGTGTAATATAATTCCAGCTGGGAGACGCTTTTGACCGACAGTCCTTTTAATTATCCCGCCAGCTTCAGACACACACACACACACAAAAATAAAAGAAATGAGTTACAGACGGAAGTTAACAAGAACACACATGTAATAAAATGTTTGTATTTACTCCCTCACATATCCGCATCGGTTGCCCTCCAGCTACAGTAAAACGTGTGTGGACATCTCCCGTTGTGCTGTAGTTGCTGATCAATCAGTCCCTGATCATTCACACAGTGGTTGTACTTTTCCACCTACATTAAGATTAGAGCCACAGCTGTTTGACAATAGAAGGACTAAATGCTGCAAATCCCTCAGTCGTGCTGCTGATTCAGTGGGTTCTGTCAGGGTTTTGAGACCCGCATGCCCGAGCCTGCCCATGGCAGCCTGGTATTTGTCTGCTCGAACGGTACCTGCGCACAAACCAGATGTACAAACGGGTGCACACATCGTAGAATTACAGATTGTGTCTCTGTGCCATCCCTGAGCCGGCTGCAGAACCCGGCCGGCGTCTCCAGGGAATCAACAGAAGAATGAAAACGCTATGTTCTTGTCCCGTCCTGTCCCTCGCTCCTTTATAGTAATCCCATGTTTTCATAAAGAAGGCAGCGTATGTGTGTTTGTAATGAGGGTGAGATTAAATCTGATAACCTGCGTCTGTCTCCTGCACACAGCAAGAAAAAATATGTTGGTTTGTTGACAGATCGGCTGAGCACAGTCCTCATATCTATAAGTGGAATAGTCATGATTGGATGAAACACTACAAAGACCCACAAAAGCTTGATCCAAAGATTATGGTTTGGATTAAAACTAAAAAAAAAACCCCAGCACAAATGTGTGCATTAGTATAAAAACACACCTTTTATTATTTAATGAAAATGCAAAATAAATAGTTCTAAATATAAAAAAATCTTAAAAAAAACAAAACATTCTACAGTCCTCACTGCACATAGGAAGCCATCATTCACAGCTTTATGACCATCAGTCATGAGGCAAAAATTCACACAACTATAGTAGGACACGATGCTACGTAACACCAACTGCATCGTGTCAGTTTCCTGGTGAACAGCTAATCCACAGATTTATGAATATTCAAAGAGTGACTCATCAATATAATATATAAAGACTTATCTGTTGAGTCAACTATTAAATTATTATGTGGAAAACAAACCGTAAATCATTGGAAGCTGCTGTTCATGTAACACATCACCTGGGTAAAGTCAGTGCACCCTGATGTGTGTACCGTGATTGGCTGCGAGGCGCCAAGGTGCCTCACCCGGAGGCCGTGTCCAGACAGGCCCCTCTGTGGGAGGAGAGGGTTGGTCAGATCCATCTGCATGCCACTTCAAAAAACACAACAACATTCACTGTATCTGATGCCGCGTCCCGCAGAAGCTCCTTCCCTTTCCAGCGGTCGTGACAAGCAGCATGTTGATCTTCACAAGGATCATTACATTCAATCAATACTTCATTAATGATCACCAACATCTTTATTTATTCTTTGATGAAAGCGTCTTTATTTCCACGCCGCTCATCCAACTCAGTTCACCGGCCCGCAGGCATTTCCACATGATTTCACCTCCACTCAGTGTGTCAGCGTTCAGTCTGCAGCGTTAATCATTACCGCAGGAGTTCAGTTTCTTGTTCTTGTTGTGCTAGAAAGCTGTGTGTAAATCCTTTTTTGTCTGCACAGACTTTTGTGTGCACATCTTATCTTCTCTGTTCTCCAGATAAGGAGCGGAGTTGTAAATATGCAAACGGCCGGTGCCTGCAAGCTGTCTTACAATAAGCAGGGAATGACTAAACATCAGTCCAGACGCTGTTAGACTGAGGCCACAGCTGGCGAGAGTTTTACTGCTAACTTACATTCTGTCAGATAAACAACAATCATTTGATATATGACCATTCATCAGTGGAAATCATATCCTTTCCCCCTTTTGTTTCTTTGTTTTTGATCTTCTTCATTGATTTTTCCTAACAAAAAGTGGTTTTTGGTTGGTTGGCTGGTTTGTCGCCAACATTGTTTTGGGATGTATATGACTATTTAAGGGTTAAATAAGCAAAATCTAAACCTTCACAAGCTTTCAAAGGCCACAGGCTATGAATAAAGAAGTTTTTCTGATGAGCGGCGGCTGTCGTCATCTTGTTGCCGTGCTGCACCCTGGGAGTGTGCATCCACACCGGTGACTTTGAATGATGTTTGGACATTTTAACATGGACATCAGTGAGAATTTGGAGCCACCCCTTCAGTGGGACTCCAGGTTTTGGGGCTTCCTTCTTACTAATTGTGAGTAATTGTGCACTTGATCAAGTCGTCAGTCATAAGCTTAAAATCTCATCTGCCTGGCTGATGTAACAGTTGGATAAAATACCAGCTAATTACACAGAGTGCTGCACCGATCTTCGTGGCTGAGTCATGTCGTCCTTCTGTTTTGACACTGTGTTGCAAATGAGATTTCTTTTCCTCAGATATCATCCTTCCGACTGTTTCATCTCCAATTTGAATTCCTAAATGCTTTCCTCATCAGCACGCAGCCACTTTCCAGCAGTGCCAGAAGCCATTCATGATACACTTGTTTAGCGTCAAATATGGAGGAGGTCTGCTCCACTGATCTTATGAGTCAAGGCCCCAGAGCTATTTCCTAATCAGCCGCATGCCCTCCTACTCTTCTATTTCACCACATGGTGATATCCTGCTCTCGACTGAAATGAGGCATGTGGACGCTTATCTGTCAGCCCCCGCGCTCTAAATGAAGGACCAAAAGCAATCTCCTTCCCTCCTCTTGCTGCTGTCCCGAGCGGCGACCTCACCTCGACCCCGGACAACTCCTATTTCCCCTCCTTGGCTCCTTCAAACTTTGTCATAAGTCCTGCCCTCATAATCACAAAGTTCAGTAGAGCAGCAAATGAACCTGGGCTGCCCGAAGCCGCAAAAACACAGAAGACAAAAAAATGAAAGCTTACCTCATCTCCATGTTTCTCAAGATTTTTTGGTAGGAAGAACGCTGACAGAAAGCATTTTAACCCAAAACTGTAAATCAGAATAAGGAGAGAGGAACTGACTCTGGGAACTTCAACTGTCACACATGCTGGCAGCGTCACGCTCTGCCAGTGCAGGTAAAGAGCTGAAGCACAGGTGAAGCTGGTAGTCAGGACCCTTCTTCAATCAACACTTTGAAATCTCAATAACGTTACATTACTTCTGCTGTACGTACTTTTTGAGCCAGCCTCTAGAGGCTGCACCGTGAACTGCAACTCCTGCATGGGCTTTGTAGCCTTCAGGTACATATAAACATCAAAAAGCCTGATGCCCGGCCTCATGTCAGTGTGCATGGACCGCTGCTTCTTTCTTTGGTCCAGCTGCCTTTAATTTAAGCTGATAATCGTCTCTTTTAATCCCGTTGTCATAGCTTCTCCTAATGAAGGCATGTTGCTGGTTGTTTCGCCTGTTTCATTGCATCCAAGCCGTGATATCAGTATCAGAAGCAATTTGCTCATGTTTGAATTTGCTCTACATGTTTTATAGATTTGTATTAACAGTTTTTGCATAAATAAATAAATGTGTTGAACCTGCTTGTATTTTAGGTGAATTGACCCTTTAAGTTCCTCTTAATGTGGACAAACTCCCTGTCCCTTCCTGAATTCACAGACATCCAATCATGTGACCTAAACGTCTTTACCCAGTGGAAGTGGACTCAGTGTCATTCCACAGGAAGGTCTCACCTCAGATCTCTAATCCCTCCATTTCCATTCTTCCAGTAATCCCAACACAATGCAGGTGGGGGGGATTGTGCCCCACTTGTGTACTCGGGTAACAGCGCACAAACCCTCCATCTCCTCTGTACGCACACTTATGGCTTTTTATCACCCTGCTGCGCTCCAAAACAATGCACCACAAACAGAGAAGCTATCTGGTCAAACCCCCGGGATGCCGCGGATATTAGGCTGTACCTCCACAGGCTTTGATCTTATCCCCTTCATCGCTGATCCTGGCTTGACTCATGTGTGCCAGGAAGGAGGGCATGCTCACACCTGAGCGGGATGAGTGGCTGTTCTTGGAAATGGAAAGATTTTTTTTTTTTTTTTGGTGTTTTGGTTCTCTTCGGACTTAAAAATAGCTCAGAACTAAATAACTCGGTTATATTTAGTTTTATGGGAAGGCAGGATGATTCTTTGTTAGCTTTGAAAGCCTAACAAACTAAATTACTGCTTTTATTGTTTTGCGTGTGTGTGTGTGCAGCATTATGATTGTGGGTTGCATCACACATTGCATACATATTGTTGCATACTTTTCAAAGTAAAACATGGAAGCCAGCCCACATCATGAAGTCAGCACACTGAGAGTCTCCAGCATTAAAAATTCTGGCAGCGCCGTAAGTGAGTGCAAGCAGATGCAGCGAAATTATTCCTAGCCCCAATCCCTGAAGATCTGTTTGATATATGTGTACAAGTGTGTGAGAAGGAGGTTGAGCAACACTTGCGGCGCTCGATGCCAACTTCCAGGAGTTTTTACAAGTGTGAAGAAGCAGCACAGTGATGCATTGTTGCCGTCACGGTCAGCTCTCTGAGGACAGAGAGCGGCACAGCTTTCTCTTTGTGTGCTTCGTCATGCAGTCCCGAGGCTTCTGAAGGGCACAAATGGCCGCCACCTGTAAGCTGTCACGCCATGTTTCTGGTGACTTTAATTAGTTTGAGCTGTTTTAGACACAAAGCTGCTGGAATATTGGAACATTTTCTTTGCCACTATTTGTTTGCCTCTCCTCATCTGGCTCTGATCAGAGCGCCGCTCCTGCCAGCGATCTCATCTGATACAGGCAGGACGGCGCTGAGGCCTCACGCTGACCTGCTGTTGATAAGCCGCCTCGCTGGTGCTGTTTACAACGTGAGGTTATCTGGCTGCCCCTCGATGCTGGCTGCTGCTGGGCCAGCTGCCGTTTCCCAGCCGAACCTCATCTATGAGCAGGTATCCTGCTGCTTCTTAGATAGAAGCTCTCCTCCTGAATCACACAGAGGATGGGAGCAGACAGAGACACTTACACTGCTGCATGCTTTAAATGGTAGCGAAAAGGCCTGAGGAGCCGTTTTTGGGCTATTTCTGCTCCTCGCTGTGAAGATTCTGCCAAGTGTCTGCACCGGTGGATGGATTTGATTATTCCAGACTGCTAGGAAGCTGGAATGTAAGAAGAAAAATAACAGACATAGGAATAAGTCAGGATAATGTCAGCTTATGTCTTTATAGAACTTGTGTGCATATTTCTTCATAAAGAGCAAACTACGTGACACAGCTGCACTTTTAAACCCCCGATGATCAATGGGAAGGCTAATGCTAATATAGTGCTGCGAGTAGAGATGATTGGTGCTAACTCCTCCAAGCAGTCTCCATAGTAAATCAGCCTCTCCATTACGTTCTGTAATTAAGAGCACATGTGGGACTGGCAGCTGCTTTAGTAAATGCGACTGATGGCTGCGCTCGGCTGTCAGATCAGAGATCGATCTGACCTCAGAAAGACATTAATGCTGTAAAATAATGTCCCTCGATGAGTAATGTGCAGGCTGAAAAAGCACAGCATGACGTGGTGCTCATTTGCACCCTGAAAATTACCCCGTGTCATTCCTCATTCAGTAACTGTGCAGTCAGAGCACACTAGAACAGGGTGTTCGGAGTATTCCACATTATACAGGAGCCTGTTTTTACTGCTATTAAAGGGTTTATAAGATCTGAGGTGAATGTAAACTCAAAGAACCTATGCTGTCATTTCTCATGTGTTCACACAGGTTTAGCTTTATCTGTCTCTGATATGTAACATTTTCAATACTTTCTTCTTTATTCTGACACAAAATGCACCAGTAAATGCCCCTTTGGTGAAAATTTAACGCACATTTTTGATTTTCTGCCAAAGTCAATAGAAAAGTCAATGGAAAAAACCATTGATTTTCTGTAAAGGGAACCAATGAGACCTTTACAGACACTCTACTGCAGAAACAAAAGACATTTAGAATTGGTATATGTTTTTTTAAGTAATATCTGCTTAATACCTGGAATGAGGCTCTGGTACCCACTGATCCCAAAACCATAACATTTCTCTGCTTTACCTGCATCCTGTATGTAAATAGTAAGTCGGCATAAAATTCCAGCGATACTAGTAAAAATATCTTATCTTAGTCAACAGAGAGTTAAAATACAAACTATAAAAATCAGCACATTCTTTAACTTTGCAGCATCATCTTGCAACGTTCTTCAGACTCGTCCGCTCACATCTCGCAGGAGTTCAGGTCGTGTGCTTGCATGTTATTGATCTAAAATTTGCTATGTGATGACTCGCTGCTTGCCTCGTTCAAAAACATTCGCCTCTCTGCCTACATCACATAATCTCTGATTAGTTGTGAGTCTCTCCAAATGCGTCGGATTTAAGAAGGAACACAGTAACAACAGCTGCATGTCATGGTGTCCACAGTTCTCGGTGTGCACGTCCACAAGAGTGTTTAACGCCTGCCGTATGTAACAACAGTCCTACACCAACTGTATCTCCTAAATGCTAAAGAATCCTGCAGGCTTTACTGTATGTTTCATGTAAAATGCAAGCCAAGCATGACCAGCCTGCGTTTATATGGTGTCACGTATCTCATACGTCCGAGGGCTTTTTAATGAAACACCTAGAATAAGAGAGCTGCATGGATGTAACTCACTGTAACATCCATCATCAGTGAGGGGGAAAAAAGAGCGATCTGTTCTGCAAACACCGCACAGACCTGAACTGAACTGGCCTCAGAATCAAGGATTCAGCCCTCCTGATTCCCTTTGATGTGCAGACTGTAACTTCAGCTGCTGTGTCGGTCTGACCGAAGCGTATATATTTGCTGGAGAGCTCGAATGAGGAGTGTGTTGCTGCCCTCTCAACAGACGTGGAATAAAACACGTTCCTAAACATTAGAAAAAGTGAGCTTTGGCTCCCGATCGCCCAACTCAGCAGTCCATCATTCTTCCCTTTTGTTTTGAGTTGCATAAATCCCTCCCAGCTCCGAGAGGACAGAGGAGAGAGATATGTGGAGAAGGTTGCTGAGGTGAAACATCACCTAAGTGTGTTCTCAGAGAGGATATTTTAGCCTTTTATTGGAGGCAGAGGAGACGGAGGATTCAGGATCATCATTCACCCGCTCAGCTTTTAAACAGTTGAGATGATTTAACAGCACTGAGAGGCTGGAAGCTGTATTGTTCCTTTGTGACAGAATCCTGGAGAACGCACACACACACACAGCTGATTATACTGAGTACATATATGTGAATGTGGGGAGGTAAAGGAAATACAAAAAAAAGAGAGGAAGGTGGTCAGTGGAGAGAAGAATCAAAGGGGCAAAATTTAACTCAGGGCCGTCCTGAGGAAAGGGGGAGAGACAGAGAGGCTTCGTGAAACAAAAGACTTTTATTTTGGGCTGGAGGAGAGTATCCTCCTGCTGCGCTCCTGTGCTGTGTGTGAATTTATTTTTTGTTTCTTTGTATTAGAGAAATAAGAAATAAATGAGCGACCCATCTCTCCATCATGTCTCCTGGTGGGAAAGAAGAACAAAAAATGTCATCAAATAACCACCAACTCCAAAACGTTGTGAGCATGAATAATGTAAAGCAAAGGCTGCATTCCTTCACAAAAAAAGGACACAATACCTCATTATAGACGCCATCATTTCCCTGTGTGTGGAATGGGCTGCTGAGTGTGGGAAACTTGGACGTTTTCTTTAAACTCCAGGGACAGAGAGGATCCTGGTGACAGTGAGAATGAAAATAAAGTTTATTTCTTTTTTTAAAGAACTAGATCATCTATGAAAGACAAAATATGCTCTTGCTATTTTTTTAAACATGTTTTGTTCTCTTTGGCGACACCTTTGGCCTTAAGCTGTAATTGCGGGTTAGCTCCACCTTCCCATTGATCCGCTGTTAAGTAGACACGTATAGTCACAATTTAGGCAGCGCGTCCTTACAGGGAAAACTTAACATGATGTTAATATTTGTGTTTTTGAAAATGAAAGTTTGCATATTTCTCCACCTGCATCTTTACGTGTTCATAGGGGCGGGGCACCTCGCCATAGTAAACTAAAATGGCGTCCTCAGAAGTGAACTGTTTTCCTTGTAAAATGTGTTAAATTTTAACAATGCCTAACCTTAACCAGCAGTTTTTAATGCTTACTTTTGTTAGCATTCAGCATTAATTCGAGGGTGACTCTGTGACTTTCCATCCAGTTTTTGGCTCCTGTTGATGCAGCTGGTCTGTGTTGTGTTCATATATGAGTCAATCCCTACCTCAGGTTGCTTAGAGGTGAACAGAGACTCACCTGAAGTGGTCTCACTTGTTTTGTATGTGCATGTAGGTTTTAGGAGGTTTTTTTTTCTACAATAGCATGGAGACCAGGAATAGAGCCCTGGGGTGCACCACAAGAAATAAGATTTAAGATTAAGAGGAAAGCCAATCCTTTTTTAAAATTCACTGATCTTTAGGATCAGCAGTAGCACTCAGATCCAGCCACTCGTCCTGAGACAGCGGTCAGACGAAGCTAGAGAATAAAGAAAAAGCTTTGCCGTAGTCACTACTGGCAGCCTCAGATGTTGGCAAATGACACTCGTGGACTTCTACATGGGAGCAATAATTTTAGAAACCAACAGACAGCATGATGACTGTTATTTCCAGAGCAGTGTCTATTTTAGGGGGGAAAGTAATCATGCATGTTAAACTGCTAAATGAATCCAAAATCCCAGTTTCAGGCCACACAGAGTGTCCGTGTGTGGGTGTGTGGGTCTGCACAGCTCTAACATGGATCGATCAGTATTAAAATGAAAATATGTCCCCACAGTTTACTGCCGTCATCTCGTATTATCCCTCCTGTCGTCTGTGGGACCTGTTTATGTGCGAGGCCATTTTCTGCCTGTGGCCGTGCCCACCTCCAGGGCCCCATTATAAACAAAGCCGTAGACCTGCCTGGCGTCTAAGGGGGGGCGCACCCGAGGGTGAGACCAGCTGCACTGAGTGCCAGTGTCTGTCCTCGCCTTATTGTCAGCTTCTCCTGCTCCCTGAACTCCAACACACACACACATTAACACATGACTGTGTGACGCTTGTTGCTACCAGCCACCTGTGCACACACTGTGGACACACACTCACGGTCATTACAGCCTCTCAGAGTCAGGTTGCAGTGTATCGTGCACCCTGAGTCCAGGTGGAGTGCTGTAGTGTGTGTCCCCACATTTACTGGAACAATGCCTTCACACCACACACACAAGCACGGACCCATATGTGCGCTTCACATTCCTTTGCATTTCACTTTCTCCTACAAATGCGTTTCCACACACCCCGACGACAACCGAACCTCCCTGCAGTCTGGAGAGCACAATTGCACAAGCAGTCCGTGGGTCAAAGGTCTGTTATTCCAGTAAGGCAGCCAGCTGAGCGGCCTGCAACGAGGCAGGCTCCGTGGGCTTGTGCATGTGTGCATGAGTCTGCTAACCCTGGGCTAATCCTCTGCAACACAATGTGTATTTTTGTGCATTAGCAGGAGCGCCTTCACTCTATATTTGCACTGCTTTGCTCTGACAGGGCTGGTGTGCCTCTTTCTGCCACTCCATGGTTTATAATTCAGGCATTAGTGGGTCTATTCACGCTGGACCCAGGGGCCACAGTGAGAGTATGAAAACGACATTAGGCTGCGTGGATCACCTTTCACCCCCCTCTCCTGACTCTCCTGAGCCGTGCCGCGGGCTTTAAGAGATCCACGACAGCGAAACCCTATCACACGGTCGTTGTTTTGGGGACAATGGCTGCTGGTTAAGTGTGGGGCAAAAAGGTATACAGTGTCTCACGTATGTGCCCCGCGGTGGCTGTTCTCTGGCTGAAAGACACGCTCACAAAATGGCCTGAAAGATGTAGAACATCAGGAGCACTTGCCAACATCGTAAATCTTCCTAAAGACGCATACAGGAGAAAAAACATCAGCTTAAAGAAGTTTATTGGTGAAAAGACGACTATAGTCCCAATCACACTGGACAAAAACCCACTAAGAAGACAACAGTAAACCATGCTGAATGCATTTAATCAAACATCAGAGATGTTCATCAACTCCAGCAGCGATCAGCAGAAGGATGAAGGTCTAGCCTCGGTTTAGCCCCGTTTCTGATGCACCTCAGCTCCTCCTCACCCTCATCTGTTTCTGTTCAGTCCTTCAAGTTTAAAAAAATAATTGCAGCATACCTACGGTACTCATTATCCTCCATGACTCAGGTTTTTTTTGTAATTCTTTGGCTGCAAACTGTAACCTTGGGTCATATAATTTCTCATGATTCTCTTGACATTAAAGAAACTAATGATTTATCTTATTTTATGCTGGTAATGAGGAAGAAGTCAGCCTCCATTTATAGCTGCCAAGTAACGTATAAAGGTAAATGAAAGTACATTTTACTGCTACAGGGAACACGTTTTCCACATAAACTGTAAATAAATATGGCTGAACTTTCCTCAGTTTTGTCTGAGTCCACCTACAATAGCTGGGATTGGTCCACTTTGTTGATGTTTCTCTTATTAAAGTATGGATTTGAGGTCTTCATCAAACTTTGGGTGAGCCTCCGCCCTCTTGCGGAGCCTGTTTGCCTCTGTGGCATGTGTCAGTGTGACGCCTGTCTCTGTGCCAAGAAACAGCCAGGGCTAACAGCAGCGCAGCTTCAAACAAAGCTTGTCAAAACAGCCTTTCCACTGTCCAATTTCATTGCCTTGATCCTCGGGAATACCTCAGCCGAAGCAGAGGAATGCCTCTCAGACCCTTTTCGGCTCTTCCTCCCATCGCCCCGCTCCGCTTCAACAAACACCCCAAAGTCCTGTTTGTTTGCTCTGAAAATAATCAGCCGACGGCCTGTTTTTGAAAGCAGCGCGGCATCACCTCTGCGGGGATGACGTCTCTGTTTTTCATGTGCACCTCGTGCTCTGGTATTGCAGCAGCGATGGATCGTGTTTTTTAAGGGAGTTTGGTCTCCTGCGTTTCAGCTTTCTTACGTGTCCACGCTGTAATCCAACTCTAAATCAGTTTCAGTCACAGATTGTCCTTTCTTATTCAGCTTGAATTAGTTTTCCCCTCTTTAACAGAATAATTCAGTGCAGATAGATCCACTGGCTTCGCCACCTCCCAGCTGTGCATTTGGCTCACGAAAAACATCCAAATCTTTCTGCCAGCTTTCAATTTCCTCCACATTTTCCCCGGGTTTGACTTATCCATTGTCTCTCAGAGTGCAGCCACTGGCCTTGAGGAGATTTAATTTAACCGGGGTTTGTGACTGCGTGCTTGTCAGCGGGCCAGGCTTTCCTCTTCGTGAGGTCAGCCACGGTGAAGCAACGTCACCATGAAAGAATATGGAGGGAAAAAAAATCCTGATTTATTACTCCACTATTGTTTTCTTCATCTTCAAAAGGTCACGTTTGAGATCTGCACTGAACAAATGATGCAGCAAGTTCCACACAAACACAAACAATGACCTTCTGACCCGGGCGATGCTTCAGTGAGAGATCACGAGCCTGTGAATGATTTAAAAACTTTTTTAGATCAGAATTAGTTCGGAGTTAAATCTTTGTCCCTCTCCTCCTCCAGTGAAGAGGTCATCATCCACTGAAGCTGAGAAAACACCAGAAAGCTGAGGCCTGGTCAAGCGGTCAGGTCAAGGAGCTTTAAGAGCCACAAGAGGCCCCTGCCACCCTGTGGGTCATTAATAATTAATGAAACCTGAGGCAAGGACAGGACGCCAGGGCTAAACACACACACACACAGACAAACACACACAGAGCAGAGCAGTGAGAGAAAACCCTGAATCCAAACTCTGGCTACAGTCTGTGCTTTCACTGTATGCTCCACAGGCTTCAGACACAACAAACTACACAACCCAGCGACACTTTGAAGCCAAAGAGGGTCAGCTGGAGGGACAGGTTCTGGTTCTAGACTCATGTGAGGAAACAAAAACCAATGTAGCAAGAGCAGAGCAGGGAAAAAAGTCAGAAAAATACCTAGTTCCCAGAAAAAAAGGAGTTCATGGAATGAAAAACAGCGTGAAAGTCCTGCTCGCTGTTTCCCATGAAATCTGGCCGTCCTCAAACATCTACTCCACAAAGCATGCGCTTGCCCTGGAGGTACACATCACGCCGAGACCTCCATTACGAGCACGGCCTGATGAAAGAGTAGCTGAGGGGGGCTTAGGGAGTTTTGGCTCTTAAACCTCCCCCATCGGGCCAGATATGAAAGAAGATAGTTCAACATGATATTATATAACCAGGACTGTTAGAAGTGTCTCTGCTTGGACAAAGAGATCCAGCCTCTTTCTGATACTAATGCTCTGATTTTTAGTTTGGAGGGAGACTTGCAGCATTGAACAAGACCGCACTGATCCTGCTGTCATTTCTTGGCTGCATCCTCCCTGTCATGCCTGTAACCACAACAGAAAAGCACTGTCTGCTACACGTTGTTATTGTTTGATGGGGATTTTCTCTCGTTGACGCCTGTGGTTTCTTTGCAGACATCGTCAGACAACTGCGACCCGCACGAAGGAATCCACGAGGGGAAGGAGGGGAAGTATCGGCTGCAGGTGACGCAGTTCGTGCAGAGGTTGGAGTACTGGCACAGAGACCTGACCAACACCTTGGTGACCTCAATCACCGTGCTGCCGGTGCACGGCCGCGCCGTAGCGTTCCTGGGCACCGCCGACGGACGCCACATACAGGTAAAGATGTGCCGTGAGTTGCCTGTAAGTGAAATGCATGCAGTTTGGTGTAAACAGAGACCCCGGCAGCCTCAGTGTCCATGTAAATGTGGCAGGATGTCAGTACAGGAGGAGTGAAAGGGCTCCGTTTGGAGACTCAAAGTCCGGCCGCAGGTGCCTCTGCCTGCCAGACAGCAGTTAATGGGTTAATGGGGGAAGGGGTGAACTATAACCAGGATCTTTTCTGTTTGCATAATTTGCTTACCTTTGAACTATGCTCAGTGAGCCTGCAAAGGCGAAAAGATCCAGTCTGCCCTATGAGCAAACACAGTGGCCTGGAGTCCTCCCTCCTGACCACATGACCTGTCCCTGCTGCTCCTTCGCTGCTACAGCTCATGTCATGTATCCTGTTTATTCTCTAGCCTTCTACTCATACATCCATACCCCAGTCGATCTCCTGATGCCATTTCTCCTCCTTAGGCTTACAAACACAGAGCTTTGACACGTGAGCGTCCTCATTTGTTGTTCTTGTCTTTTTTTTTTACGCCCTCGTTCACAGAGCTCGGTCATTGCACTGACATTAATACCTGCTGTCTGAAGCTGAGAAGTCAGATTGTGCAGTCAGAGAGGTGTCACTCTAGCAGCTATTTGGCTCCGAGGAAAGAAGTGATCTTGTAATATGTGGGTTAAATGATGCTTGCACAACTAGGAAAATTAGTTTGAAATGTTTTGACAGGTCACATATGAGTGTCTTTGGGCTTCAGACACTGAATTCTGCCTCTACAGCCTGAAGGTTCCTTGATAAAAAGCCAGTGCGGTTTGGCAGCATAGGTTGGTAAAGGGTTCTAAGCCATCCAGCTCATCTTTATCCAAGAGTCTCAAGCAGAACGCCTGGCGTTGACGTGATGTGCTACCTCTTAGCAAGCACCATATTAAGCCACATAAAAGTCTTAGAAAACATAAGAATTCATGCTGTTTACAGCAGTAGACCTCATCCTCATACTCGCTAGCTGGACAGTAAAAACTATGGACAGAGCTTCCGTGATGTCACCCGTTTGTTTCTAAAGAGCCGTTTTGAGGCTCGGTAGGAGGCTCCGGGAAGCTCCGACTGCCACCATGTTAGCAGCGTCACAGTCCGCCAAAACTCCAAATATGGACAAAGGGGGGGAGCACGATCGGAGTTTAGGGGGTCGGGCGATCGTGGAAGCAGGAAACTCGCGCTGTGATACAGCAACCATCTGTCACTCAAAGCAGCAACGCCCATAATTTCTTAGAAGAGAACCTATCATTTGAGACCAGAGTGGTTTTTGTACCAGGCTGTAAACATGTTTATTTCTGCTGTGAAGTCGGCCATTTTAACATGGGAGTCTATAGGGGGCAACAGTGGTGCAGTGGGATAGCAGTGGGATAGCAGGGTTGTCCAATAACCGGAAGGTTGGTGGTTCGATCCCAAACTCCTCCCTAGTCACTGTTGTGTGTTCTTGGGCAAGACACTTCACCCTAGCCTGTGGCGCGCCTTGCTAGTCATTGTATGACACTGCTTGTGCAGCAGCCGTAACTCTGGGATTAATACAGTATCTAAAATAAATAAATAAATAAAAAAAATAAAAAAAATAAAAAATATAGGAAATGACTCTCACAGAGTGTGAACTACAAGTTCTGACACTTCAAGTCTGAGCCCTGAAGGTTGCCGCTTGCTGCCTCCACACTCTGCCTATCTGTGTACACAGCCACTAAAACAACAGTAATATGCAGCTGGAAATGTCTTCACATGCAAACCCATCAGTACCAGGCTGATCCTCACAGCACATCACATGACTCTGTAGCTCTGAGTACCAGTGCACCTGCAGTTCAAAGGGGCTGTGGCCTGTGGGAGGTCTGTTAGTGTCATCAGTGTCTCTTATTAAGAGAACATGTAGCATCCAGCTTAATGAAGCATCCAGCTTGTAGCATCCAGCTTAATGAAGTCAGCAAGATGTAGCTGACTCTCAGACTGTGACTTTCCCTTTTCATGTGGTGAGTGAGTTCTTTCAGTCACGCTGCGTCCGTGCATCAGTAACAAACTGCAGAAAATGGATGAAACACAGAAGCTGAGTGAGCTCACGTGGTTCTGAAACACAAGAATGAAAAGACGTGCGTGGAAAAAAAAAGAGCTGACAGCTGCACGGAAAGGCAGCGAGAGTTAATGGCGAACGGCGGGCTCCGCTGACACGTTCCCTCACACGGCATGTTCTGCTGCAGCTGTTGCTGTGTGTTTCTCCACCATCCACCTCCACCCACTGCACCACCACACTCCCAGGCCCTGCTTCAGCTCTTTTCTTCTGTGGTTGGCTGAGTTAAAGTTTATTGTTTTAGCTAAAAGTCTGAAGAAGAGATCAGCTGTCCTGCACCACAAACTCTCTCTGTTTGATCAGTTATTACGTCCAATAAACATGTTTTATTTAAACCCGGGGCAGCTGAGGAAACAGAAACACAGACATTTGTACTTTTGCCTACAGTTTTTATCTACTAAGGTCAAAGTGGAGTCCCTAACATGTAGTTTATAGAGGAAGTCACAGGTAGAAAGCCTCGGGGGAAAATCAATCAGGCTGATTTCCTGTGTCGAGCGCAGTTAAAACTGACTCAGCCTGTTAACTACCTGTCAGAGGAGGGGGGGTCTGCAGACCTCCAGGCTCCACCTTCACAGCAGAAATAAACATGTTTACAACTGTTCCCAAATATATTCTGCCCTCTCCATCCATCATCTTAACCCTCTTCATCATGTACTGCAGGGTCACAGGGGGGCTGGAGCCTATGAGCCTCTGTCAGTGGGCGAGAGGCAGGGGGAGCCCTGGACAGGTCAGCAGTCTATGACGGGGTTAACACAGATAGACAAACAAGCATTCACACTCACACCTGTGGACATGTATGAGTCTCCAGTTAACCCTTACATGTTAACGGGAGGAAGCCGGAAAACCTAGAGAGTTCAGATTCTGAGTGGACGGTTTGACTGCTCTGTGAGCGGCGGCTCAGGTGGCAGAAAGGTTGTTCAATAACCCTGAGGTTAGCGGTTCCATTCCCCCTTTGTGGCTGTGTGCCAATGTGTCCTTGAGCAAACCACTTTACCCCAAGTTGCTCGCAGCGGTTGTACGATTAGATGGATGATAGATAGATGCTTTATTGACGCCCCCGGGGGGGAATCATACAAACTATTTACTTCACTTCTGAGCACGAGTCCAGCACAATGATATTAAAGGATTAAATCACGACTCTGACATTTTCTTTGATTTCTACTTTGGCATTAACCCTGTGAGACTGTAGCCAAGTGGCCGTGGATCAGTCACCGCACACCGACGTCTCCTGGTATACAGCCTGGTACTCCTGGTCTTTAGAGGACCTCACAAGGCTCGATCAGGCTCCACCAAAACCCGATGTCAGAGGGACCCTGACCAGGCCTCCGTGTTTGACCTTTTCAGAGTGAGGTGCATTGTTCTCCAGGTGTGACCTCAGCGTGCCCTTCACTTTTCCCTCTCTATACGCTGCCAGTGGCGTGCCTGTGAACTGACGACCCCCCCCCGGCCACCTGCTCTCTCCGTCCAAAGCTCCGACAAAACAACAAGAATCCGTGAAAGATGGCCGCCTGTGCCGCCGCAGCCCATTTCATTGTTAGTGCGATAAAAAGAAGCTGTCAACTTTTCATGTGTTTCTGCTTCCTGGTCGCTCCCAGTGGACAGAAGGAGAAGGGAACATGGAGGGGAGGCAGTGGGAGAAAAAGAGCGCTGTCTCCCCCCACCCCCACCCTGATGGACTCACATTCTGGCTCAGGAAGTGTTTCCCTCGACTTCAGTTGGACCTCTGTGGGAATAACACAGTGGCCGTGTTTATGGGCTAAACTTCCCCCCCGCCTGCTTAATACAATAAGCTGTAATTTACACCGCTATTACCTCCAGAGAGATGCCTGTTGTATCGCTCCGTCCCCGGAGGAAAGCCACCGATTATACCCACTGTTACAAAGCCCGCGCTGATCATGGGGCTCAGACAGCGGGAGGAGCGATGCTGGAAACCCAGACGTTACTGAGAGCCATGGCGTCCAGCGCAGTCACATGGAAGAGTGTTTACTGGACGCTCTGACACAGTCTGACCTACAGTAAGGAGTTAAAACACTCTTTATTGCGTCATGTCGTCACACACACCGCAGCGTCTCATCACTGTGCTGCAGGCAGCCAGGTGTGAGTGAACTGTACATATTTTGACTGCTGTGTAAACTAACTTGTGCTAAATGTTATAACTTCACACCAGACGGATGTAAGTAAACTTCCTAAAACACTTATGTAAGGTAACATCTGACAAGAAGTGCATTAGCTAAATGTTTGATGGAAAACCTAACTTCATGCCCCAAAGCTAACTCCCAGCCCAAAAAAATGCTAACTTCCTGCTAAATACGTACATTTAAGCTAACGTCTTTCGATATATATGCAAGCTAACATCTCACTTTAGTCACACAAGCTAGATTTTCGCCAGAAAAGCTACCTTCTTGCCACAAATGTGCTATGTTCATATTACATTATTATTTTCATTATTATTATTATTGTGTAAGCTAATATCCCATGTGACAAGCTAACTGACAAGCTCCTGATTGTGCTGATTTCATTGTAGTAATGAGCTAACTGAGCTAACTTTCTGCTAATACGCGTAAGCTAACTTCCGGTATGATAAGCTAACTTCCGGTATGAAAAGTTAACTTCCGGTATGACAAGATAACTTCCTCTGAGATTGATGTAAGCCAACTTTTGGATAGAAATCAGAAATGTTAGCTAAATTTCTGCTACGCCTTAGATGCATGTAGTCTGCCTGAAACCGAAGAAGAAGAAGAAGACATTTTTGCTAGACATGCTAGCCTCCTGCTAGAGCTGTGTATGCTAACATCCTGTTAGGAATATGTAAGCTAACCTCATGCTAAAGATAGCTTCTTGTTTCACTATGAGAACTAACAAATCTGTGGAGTTAAAGGAATCGTTGATACAGATAACTAGCTGCCTCCAGGCTAGGATTAACCGATGGTGCTATGCTAAAATGCTAAAATGGTTTCTTTGGCCACTTAATGTTGTTGCATCATTAGTGGTATTAGTTACATATGTGCTTTTCCAGGCAGTTATGAAATGCCTGCAGTGAGATGGGTCTTTGAACACACAACTTGTGTGTAGACAGTGAGTTTGAATGCAACTCTGCTCGACACAATGGTTCCTTGAAAACAAGCCAAACTCTAATGAAGTCATTACCCAGGAAAGGATGACACATTCTGGATCATTTTCCTGCACCGACGCCCCGTCAAGGTGTGCTGGTGTGGCTCTGTTGTTCCAGATTATATTTCCCTCTTATTTACTCCACGGCTTGTATCAATGTGGTCATTGTGGAACGTTCCAAATCTCACAGTGACAACAGTAAAGAAAGCTGAGGTGATAAGGGAACATAATCCCACCTCCTACCCAGGTGTCCTGAGCTGACCTGGAGCTGGGTGGATTGAGGTTAAACAGTATAACAACAGATTGATGCACCTTTTTATTTGATCTCAAAGATGTTGCTGTATCTCCTATCTTTTCAGGTGCTCTTCTCCCGGTCTGCCTCTCCTCATGTCAACATCCGCCTGGACTCCAGACCCGTCTCTGCCAGTGTATCGCTGCTGGACGTTGACCAGTCGGACAGAGCCTTGCTCATGGCCACAGGAAACAAGGTGGGAAGACAAATCTTTAAAAGATGCCATACATCTCCAATCACACACAGAATTAGTGATGCAAAAACATCTGTCTTCCTCCTAGATCACTAAAATCCCTCTGATTGGCCCCGGCTGTGGTCAGCTGACCACTTGTACTTCCTGTCTGATGTCATCACGAGTGACGGAATGTGGCTGGTGTGATGGACGCTGCACCAGAGCAACAGAGTGTCCCTCCTCCTCCACCTGGACCCAGGACTACTGCACGCCTGTCATCACCAAGGTAACCGAGAGCAGACAAGGTGTCTCGTCTCCACGGTGACACTGAAGGTCACATTTATACACTTATCCAGGATTGTGCCATCCAAATGTATGCAAATCAGTCATGTGACTGCTCCGCCTCTCATGTGACCAGGTGTTATTCAGACTTCTCCTGCTTGTCAAACATGTGGTGTGTGTGTGTGTGTGTGTTTACATTGCATTCATTGTATTGGGCTGCACTGTCCTGACAGTGAAAAGCAGTGTGGCTGGTTTTCATTCTGACTGTACCCCCCCACCCCCCGCTGCTAGGCTGTCTGCATGTAAAAGAAAAATCCACACAGCCAACCTCCGCCGTCCTAAACGCAGCACAATGAGGGCAGAAAGTTGTAAAACCACCGTTTTCTCTGGAGGTGGTTTACAAGCACATTTAGCTGTAAGTCAGTGAAGGAGTGACTTTATACTGTAAACTACAGTGTACTCAGGGATTTGCTTGATTTCAGCAGCTGTTAGAAATTAGCAGGATTAAATAAAAAAAAGAATATGGACGTATCAAACACCTTCCAGAAACAACTCAGAATGTATTTAAACCTGTCCTTCTGAACTCCCGGTAGTTTCTGGCTGCATTTTACTCATTGTTCCCTGCAATATAAAGTCTTGCCCCTCTATGGAAACAATTATGGCTGCAAGTAGAGAGAACTAAATTTTAATCAGTTCTTATAGCAAAACCCACAACAGTCATTTACTGGTGTCTCTTCTTTTGGATGTCTTTGGTTGATACTAGTCTGGTTGTCACATGCTTTAGATCTCGGTTGTGTGTCCATCCAAATGTGTCCAGAGAAGAACTACTGTAGGATTACCAGGCTACAGCTCAACCAAACACTGTGCAGAATCTTGCCCAGTAGGTCATGGATTTTTTTTGTTGGCCCGAGGAGTGTAGAATTTGTACAGTTTTGGCACGTATGTGAAATAAAATCTGACCATTCTGCTTTTTTATACATTTTTTTGTGTCTGTGATGAATTCTTGTCTGTGAGATGTCAAACATGAGAATCTGTTCCTCTTGCTGGCTTTAGGTTTTTCCGGCATCTGGGCCGACACGAGGCTCCACCGCGGTGACGATATGCGGGCGCAACTTTGGCTTCGACAAGACGGAGACCTTCAAGGCATCACTAGTGTCTGTGGAGGTGGCAGGAGCTCCGTGCAAGCTGCCCCGGCAGGACAGCATCAACAGGTGTGTGTGTGTGTGGGTCAGTATGTGTGTCTAAAGGGACAGTGGCGTCCTATAGGGGCACAGCTGGTTACATAGGGGTTATTGTGTTGTAGGAAGAATGCCCCCCCTCTCTTTGTCTCTTCTGCTGGCTGCCACATTCAGCACATGACTCCCTTAACTGATAAATTGCTGGGAAAAAATGGCTGAATCCAAACTTTCCGCTCTCCTGAGGCCTCTGGGACCATGTCCCATTCAAAAGCTCCTCTTGCTACAAACAACCTCATTACAACCTCATTACAAGAAATAAATCAAAACAACCCCAGATGGAGATGGGTGCATTCCTGCAGGGCACTGCATGATCATTGAATTAGGCTGAACGCTGGGTATCAGTGTCGGGGTATAATGCCTGGTCTGTGTGTTGTTTTGGTTGTGGGGGGGTGTTTCAGGTTTAGGTGGACTGAGATGCAGTGTTCCCCAGTGTTCAGTGGGAACTTCACCCCATCAGGACAGATGGTGAAGGTCACCAGCGGCCACAAGGTGGCCAAGATGGAGGGCTTCACGTTTGTGGTAAGAAGTTCATCCTTTGGAGCTTATGATTTCTCTCATATGATGTACATCTTAACTTTTATTGTGTCTGGTTGTCCAGGACCCTGTGATCCATGAAATCTTCCCCACATTTGGGCCAAAGTCTGGAAACACCATGCTCACCATCAGAGGTGCCTACCTAGACACTGGAAACAAACAGGAAGTGACTGTAGGCAAGGCGGTCTGTAAGATCCAAAGGTCTGTTCACATTTTAATACCCAATACACACTATGTGGCCAAAAGTAAATAGACAACTTGTGCAGCTTTTATTTGTAAAGGTGGAACTTTAATACTAGATATGCAGCTTTTGCAAATGAGTTTTTGCAAATCAGATCTGTTCTGTGCGTTTAGCTGCAGAGCTCTTCTGCCGTGACTTTTCCCGCTCCAGCAGCAGGAATCATTGGCAGGACTGATTAGGAGAAATGCATGAACGGCCACATGGACTGTGGTTCCATTGTACAAACTAAACACAACAATACACCCTGTGTGTTTACTCACACCCCCCCTCTCCTGTCTGCACCCCCACCAGCCTGTCGTCCAGCATGCTGACCTGCAAGACGCCTCCACACGCTCTTCCCTCAGAGCAGCCCGTGAAGCTGACGGTGGATTCAGTGGAGCGCTACGCCCCCGTGCTCTTCATCTACAACCAAGACCCCATCATCAACAGCATCCAGCCCTCACGCTCCTTTGTGAGGTGAGAAGCTGTTTTCCAGCTCTGAGCTGATCGGGAATGGTTCAGATATCACTGTTTGTCAGCTAGTTTCCTCCACATTGTAGCTGGTAGAGGAGGTGCAAGAGGGAGGAAGTATGGGGGGGGGGGGTGGGGGTGATTTGACAGAGGACTCCTGTGGATGAGCCCAGACAGATTAATGTTTTAGTTTTACAGCAGTAGGAAGTGAGTGGGAGGTGACGAGTGGCGAAGCTGCTAACGCTAACAGCAGGTCCCTCCCAGTGGGGATCTACAGTGTCGCTGTCTGATGCTAATGCTAATATCCGCTCTCGTCCCCCTCACTGTAGCGGAGGCTGCACGGTGTCAGCTCACGGCTTCTTTCTTCAGTCTGGCCTTCAACCGCAGATGCTTCTCACCACGGGCCAAGACGCTCAGTTCCACGTGGTGAGTACGACACGAGGTTTTATACATCCAAATGAGACGGCTGTCAAAATTAGAAAAATATACTGTTTCAGAATTTTTACAAAATCCCTTTAATCTTCATGGCTGTTGGAACTATTTAAAAGGACGCTTTGGAGGAGCCAATAGGAGCATTGTTGGCTCACATAAACATCTTATATCAGTCTGGTGGTTTTGGAGAAGCTTCACACTTCCTCTCAGAAAAGGCTGTTAAATGATAAAGTAAAGCTTTGAAAGCAATGTAGCATTTTTAGCTAGGCTGTGTGTCAGGACTGCTAATTTAGGCACCAAGCTAGATGCCAAAAGATGAAGCAGCAAAAAAACAAAAAAACAAACAAGTGCAGTTCCACATGTGGCCACTTGAGGGTGAATATGAGTCAGTGCCAAGCGGCAACCTTCGGGGCTCAGACTTGAAGCCCATGCGGAAGTGTCAAAACTTGTAATTCACGCCGCAGCTGCTGGGGGCTGGCTCCAGAAGCGAGTAATTTCCCATAGACTCCCATGTTAAAATGGCCGACTTCACAGCAGAAATTAACATGTTTACGGCCTGGTACAAAAAACCACTCTGGTCTCAGATGATAGGTTCCCTTCTAGTGTCAATTGTAGGGGGGGTGAATTTTTTTACAACTCACTCGTTTCAATTGTATTCGGACTTAAAATTACGCATAATTATGGGCGTTGCCGCTTGAGTGACAGATGGTTGACGTATCACAACGTGAGTTTCCTGCTTCCACGATCACCCGCCCCCCTAAACCTCGTGCTCCCCCTCTTTGTCCATATTTGGAGTTTTGGTGGACGTGACGCTGCCAACATGGCGGCGGTCATCAACGTCCTGGAACCTCCCACCGAGCCTCAGAACGGCTCTTCAGAAACAAACGGGTGACGTCACGGAAGCTCTGTCCATAGTTTTTACTGTCAATGGTCAGTGCCTACAAATGTTGATTTCCTTGTAACCGTTATCTCCATCTCTGTACATCCTCTATCCAACACCTGCACAAACATCTCACCAGCATCATAAGGGAGGCCATTGTTTTAGTCTTTGTGGTTTTTGGAACTGCAAACATGGATGTGCCAACATATCCTTTGCACTCTGTTTGAAATATCACAGGCTGAACAGAAGGGAAAATAAACATTTCTATACCTCGCTGTCACATGGATGGTTTTGTCATTATACATACTAATGCCCCCATAAACCACTTATTAGAGAGAGAAAAAAGGAGCTCCTGACAAAGGAAAAGAGCTAAAGTTTCAGACGGACATGAGAAGAAAGGAAATGGAAAATCCACGGTCTGATCTGCTGGATCCAGCTGTCACCTTTGACTCACACACAGTAGCAGAAGTGAAGCCTTTAGGATGCTCTGGCTCTCCTCACCTCCGTCAGGCTGTTTTCTACTTATTGCAGGAAAGTGATACACACTCACGGCTGAAGTATGTCAGTGCCGTCTCAGACGCTCCGGCCTGGAGGTGTTTTAAATGATCTGACCTGCTTTCACCACGCTGTCTGGAGGCCTTCTGCCTCTCTGAAATGGATGTAGCTCAAAACATTAAAAGGTACTAAATGTATAGGAAACATAAACCAGGTCAAAGACAGCAGGACTTGGTTTCTGCTCACAGACTGATCTTAGCCACGAGCAGCTGGACATATTATACCTGTTGCTTATATATTGTATCACCTGAGTATGAGCCTCATGAAGGCACAGAGGAAGAGCTTCACAGTGTCTTCATACAGCTGTTTGTTGACAGTTGTCTGTCTGTATTGGGCAGAAATCGCTTTTTAACCATGCAGTCGGATCGTTGGAGGCATACCAAGCCACAACTTCCACAAGAACTGCAACTGGAGGCCGGCTCCAAAACTGAGTCATGAGAGAGTGAGACAGGAGTTTTAAGCTAAAAAAGGTGTTGGTGTGGACTCTTTTTGGCACTTGCATACCTGAAACCTAAATCTAGATTACATTTGAGTGGTGTTTCTGGCTAGAGCAGGGTTCGGGCCGTATCTGGATATATCCGGATAGATCGCGATCCACTCTCGGAGGTGGATCTAGCCGTATTGGCTCTAATGTGACTGAACGCAAATGCAGCTAGTGTATCTGGCTAGCAACGAGATTGTTCCGGTTAATGGGGACAGTGTTCGTACAAAGGAATAAACTGCTTTTCGAACTGAAAAAAAAAAAAAACAAGCGACACGGGACCAAAAAAAAAAAAACAAACGCATGCGCACACGCGGTCCTGGGATTTTATATGTGAAGATAATGAATTCATATTTATTTAAAGCAGCCTCTTTTGCTCCTTGTGTGTCTTCGTGGTTTGGAACGTCTTTATTCCAGTATAAAATCTTTATTAGAAGATTTAGACTTGATTTCTATCACAGACACAACATTCACAGAACAGATTTGTGCAGTTTTAATGTTGCAGCCATAAAAGCCTCAGCAGCATACTGACCACAGAATCTACCCACCAACACGTCCCTCTGTGTGAACCTACCGACCCTCTGATCCACTCGTAGTTCAGGTTTCACAGCAGTTGCTGCTAAAATGATACCCCCTTCAAAAACTGATCTGCATGTAAGGAGGTGCTTTAACCTCTTATCAGGTTGCTGCTATCGTTTTTTTCAGGGTGGAAACCAGTGTCTTTCAGAGTGAGGGCGACATGTTTCCTTCTGAGTCATAACAAACATTCAGCTCTTCACACACGGCCAGTGGAGGCGTGCGCCTGGCGTTTTGTGCGTGATATTTGTCTTAGGGAGGCGGCTTTAGGACAAGCAGAGCTTTGTAATGATGTTATCTGTCATCCTGAGGCACACACTGTTTCAGGATCAGTCAGGAGATAATGACACACACACACACACACACACACACGCTCATACTGGCAGGCAATCTCAAATCTTAGTGACGAAACAGCGCTGTCATCTGTCTGTCGCCCCCTCCCTCTCTCTCACACACACACACACACACACACTCTGCAAGGTCTAATCTTTCAGTTTCCCTTTCTCTGGTCATTGACCTGTGTTCAGGTCAGCGGTTGATGGGTCTCAAGGGAGCTCAGGCTTCATTACACACAAACAGCACAAGGAGGTTCAGATTGAGGGCTCTGAAATCAGCCTCCAAATGGGCTAAGTCCAGATTCCTGGAGCTACCACCGCCCCTTAGCAGTTGTTATCAATACACCTTTGATCAATTAACCAAACTGAAACTGCTCTGAAGGGGGCAGAAGCCAGCAGGTGGAGGCTTTCAGGTGGGAACGTGTGCACCTGTATGAGTATGTTTAGTCAGGCTAAAGGTTAAAACAACAGATCAGGGCTAAACATAGACACGATAAACACAATGTGTAAAACCACAACCAGATCTGAGCCTAAATGTTTATCAATGCTATTAAATTGTCTCAAATAAATATTAAGTAAAAATAAACAGCTGGCTTTGCTGATATTTCAGCATTCTATGGTTAAAAACTGGTTTGTAGAGGCTGTTAAAATGAGGCGCTTCCATTTTTTCCCACCCAGCATTGTGGGTTTAATTCACACCTGGCTGGTAAAGGGTTACACCCTAATTTAATGGGTGTAATTTCACCTGTAATTTTAGAAGTGTACGGTCATTCGGCGTGTTAACATGCTCTTTATGTGTCACCTGGTGCTCCTGAGCTTTACACCTGGGTAGTCAGCTCACTGTTAACACATGCTGTGACTGGGAGGTGTCTGACGTTGAACTCTCGGTCTGGTAGTTCTTCATTTTAAGCCAGAATAATAGACCAGAGAGGAACGGCGAGACATTTTCAAGCTTTTTAGAGAAGCATGGAGAGAACGGCTTGTATAAAATAAGGCTAATGATTTAGGAAGGGATCATGCCCTGTAGGGCCCCAGCTGTCGCCTGTTAAATTCCTTCCAGTGAACGGGATGAGTTAAGGCTCAGCCTGGGAAGGGACAGTATAAGTGTCTTATTGTCTTAACCCTTCAAAATAGAGGCAAAAGGACATCTCAGAGGTTTCCACTGGGTAATGCGAGCCGGCCTGCCGTGCCTCCAGAGCTGCGTTCATAAACTTAAATGACAGCCGCAAAAAATCCGTCCTCCAGTTCAGGCGAGAAGACCTTCACACACCAAAGCAGGTTAGAGAAATAAGCTTAAAAAAAAGGCCATCAGCAGGGCTCGTAGGGTCTCAGCTGGAGCCGGAGAATTAAAAAAACAGCTCGTGTTGACTTGATATCTCGCTCTCAGATCTCCAGTAAAGCCTGCTCTCAGCCAATCTCAGCTTTCCCACAAACATCAAAGACATTTTTTTTTTACGATCCGCTGTGAAAAGCTGGCATGGACGCAAAGTCAAAGAAAGCTACATGTACACAAAAAAAAACAGACAGTGGGGTCTGTTAATATTCATGTCGAGGTTGCCTCCCTCCTCGGACAAAGCTCCGCTGGCCTCCACCATCATAGATAGATCGGAGGCTTCACCGTAGCCAGACACCTGTCGCCCAGACTCACAGACGGGGTTGTTTCGTGTCAAACTCCTCTTCCCTTCTCATCCCAGAGGACCCGATCTTTCCAGCTGACACCTGAATGCCTCACGTCGCTTTCCTTTCCTTTCCCATGCCCCCCCCCCCCCCCCCCCCACAGCTGGAAGTAGGGTGAGGTGTTGTCAGAGAACAGGAAGTGAATGAAGTTTTCTGTCAAGGTGCTTCACAGTGATGGATGTAGTGTAATGGATGACAGATCGGAGGTCAGTCAGGTGAAATGAATCAAAGGACAACAAGACAGTGGACAGTGATGTTTAAAAATGAGCTAACAGGAGTCCCTAAACACATCAAGCCGTGAACAACGCACTACAAAAACTGGTCGGTCTCATAAATATTCATAAAGTCCACAGTTTAGTTGCTGATGGGTCAGAGTCAGGCTCTAAAACGTCTTTGTTAGGTTTAAAACGGTTTGAATATGTGACAAGAAATCGTTTTTTATTTTAAGCTTCAGGTCACGTGACCACACTGTAAATATGTTATGGCCTTTCTACACTGTGCAATTTTTAGCGATCCTATAAGACCATTGCATGACGCACTACACAACGTGAATCTAATAAACTTTGGTACGACGTCAAGTTTGATGCGTGCAGATTGTACGATGACCATTTACTGAATCTCAGGCTAATCACAGGTTACGACTTACGTCAACATGCGAGGAGGAGGAAGACGTGGACACGGAGTGACAGGTTGTAGCAGCTGTCACACTGTGAGACAGTCATCCTACATTTCTGACACTGCTAGAATTTTATCTCAGCTTGTCTTTGGTCGCAAGACGCTGACAACGGCCGCCGTGGAAGCTGTCTCACAGTGCAACGTAAGACCACCGATTCAGAGCTACGACCAAAGATATCTCCACGATTCTCCTACAATGCTCGTCTTTCGTCTGGGACAACCCAAAATCACACAGTGTAAACCGGGCATTAGACAATTGAGCTGTAAATAAACAAAATGACAAATTGATCCGGAGAAGTAAACATTATTGACAAGTCAGATGAAATCAGATGCAATCAACTACAGTTGTTGTGAAAGAAATCAGGCCGAGAATTAAAAAATGTTTTACTTTAGTTGTCAGTTTAACTTTTTATTTGAATGGTTGTAGTGTACTGAATGAGAAGGATGGACACAGACATATGTGCTGCAGAAGGAGAAATAAGGACATTCGCACCACACTGATCTGGGGATTTTGAACCCAGTTGAGCAGGAGGCAGAGCTGAACCACGCAGGGATAAATCACTCTAGATTTGACAGGCCCTTCTGTACGTGGGAGCTCCGTTATGACTTGGCTTTTTCGCAGGCTGTTACACTAATGATCCTTCGGGGATGGTGGAGGTTTTTTGGGATCGCTGCTTCTCTCATCACCCCCACAGTAAACCTCTCTGCTCGGTCTCTGCCCGGCTCTCCACAGCGATTGTATTTACAGCTGCTCCCAACCTATAGCCTCTCACCTCCTCCTCTGCTTAAATAAGAGGAGACATCGACCAAACAATGAAACTGACGGAGGTTTCCACTAATTCACCCTGCCTCCCCGTGGGAGGGAGGGTGGGTGGTGGATGGTGGAGGAGGAGGAGGGTGGTGGTGGTGGTGGTCCCGTCCTTATTGGTATATGGAGTGAGGTTAATTGGATTGCTTTTCTTGGGCGACCCAGCGCTGCCCTCACCCACATGGACACACACATTTTATACACGTGTGTGTGTGTTCTGTGCATGTTTGTGTCTTCATAGCTGTGTGTAAGCGCTTGCAGATGAATTTAACTTTGAGAGTGTGTGCGTCCATCTGGGCCGCTATTGCTCGCTGGGGAGTCCCGCTGGCAAGTGCATGAGGAAGTTTCAACCACACTTCAACAGAGCTGCTGCTACTGCAGTCAGAGCCGCTCTCCGGGGAGGCAGATATCAGTCAGAGCGCTGGAAGTCAAACCTCAGACCGTTTGTTTAAAGAGGTTTGGAGTCAGATTTACTTTTTTATTTACTGGATCCAGGGTCGATGTGGCCTCCATGTCTTTTTGGGTAGACAGGTTTGCCTTTTACATGCGATTATATCTTATATATAGATATGGTCTGATCCGGTTAATGGATCATTATGGTTATTATACCACATTCACCCAAGACTGGAATTGTGCCAGATGTTTTTAATTCATCTTCAGCATGATTTACTCCTTTAACCACAAAGGCTTTTCTCTTTTGCCTTAAAGTTATTATATTAAAGCTCAAAATCTAAAAAATAAATCTGTCAGTAAGGACATGGTGGAGAGAGTGAAATTATGATCACCTATTTACAGTGGTGGAAAGTAACTAAGTATTTGTACTTTGTTACTGCACTTAAGTACATTTTTATGTATTTATATTTCACTTAAGTAAAAATAACAGTGCATACTTTATACTTTTACTCCATTACATGTTGCAGTTCCATTACATTTCTACAATGTTTGTAGTCACTTGCTACATGTGATGAACACAGTGCTGGACTGATGTGAGGTCAGACTCTGCATGGAGCTGGTGTCACGCTGCCAGCTGTGTTTCTATAATGAGCCTCAGTCATGATGCCGGTGCTCTGGCTCAGTTAGCTAACTAGTTAGCTGCTGTCTGCTAACACAGGTCCATCCATTAATGCCTGATTAACATGAATCATAACATGAATCTACAGCAGGAACACTGACACAGTAAACATGCTGAATGCCTGTTTGTTATCAGCAGCCTCTCTGTTCACTTGATGCCCACAGCCTGCCTCATGACACACAGACCTGTCCATAGCTGCTTCTGGACTGAACATGGACATTAACTACACATGGTCCATTTTAATTTGAGATGATTTCTTTGATCATTTTAACCTGTTCAGATCCTTTGCAATGGAAATCAATAATATATATTCAGTGTGTGAGTACTTTTACTTTGAATACTTTAAGTACATTTAAAAGTACTTAAGACTTTTACTTAAGAAGGATTGTTGACGTAGCACTTCTACTTTTACTTAAGTATATATTTTGCGTATATATTTTTACTTTTACTTAAGTAACTTCCTCCACCACTGCCTATTTATGTAACTTAAGGAGTCACTGGAGGACATGTTGTTCTAATACAACAATCAATCTTTCTCAGTACGCCTACAACAACAGGAGGTGTATGACTTTACGATCAGATGCATTTTCACTGTAAAACTTTTCTTAAAGTCCACATTACTAAAGTGGTCAATTAGCTCATGCACCCTGTAGGTGTGATTTTAAAACACAAAAACAACTTTACATATTTTTCTCGTCGTTATAATTAGTGTCATGCCTGCATGCCCCGGTCTCACAGACGACATTACTCACAAAGTGTACCATTCTAAATTTAGGAAAAGTTGCTAAGAGACAAAGCACGAAGAGCTCAGACAAAATTATCTCATTTAAAACTTTCAACTTAGGCACGTCTGTCTGCTGTGAGCAGTTGTTTGTTTGTACTGACTCACCTAACTGATCCTGAAAGTGCCCACTCACCAAACAACAAGCGTGAAGGTGTCATTAGAAGAGTTTCAAGGGTTACAAGAGGTGCATTGATCAGTTTGTGTTTTTTTTTTTTTGCACGTTGCTCGACTCAAGGACGCATCCAGAAGATAAACACAGGCTGTGACCGCAAAGCAAATACCAAACATTGATCTGTCAGCGCACTGACAGGCACGTACAGTTTATTCTGAGGGCACCTGTGTAGAGAAACATGTTGCTATCACACTTTTTAACTGTTGTTGTGGATTCGTCACAACCTCCTCCTGATCTCATCTGTAGGAAATAGGATAATTGATCATTTTAAAATCACTAGTAGCTTCTTAACTGCCCACATTACTGCTGCTTTCATCCTGTCTCTCTGTATAGATGTTCATGTTTCTAGTCCAGATGTCAGGCTGTTTAGACTCAGTTACTTCTGCCCAGACTTCCTCTCTCTTAGTTTGATTACAGCTCAGTTGCTTTCTCCATATGTGTGTTTTTGCTGTACAACTAATGAACATAATTTGCTGTGTTCAGTCAGTGTTTTTGGCCAACACTGCTGCCCACATGTCCCACCCTGTGGTTCAACCTTCGAAAGCACCACAAGGACGAAAACTCAGATGCCAAATTAAAAGCTTTGAGGGGAGCGTTCATTTGTGGCTCTGCGCCACCAGTAATCAGCCTAATATAAGTGCATAGGAACTGTGCAGTAGATGTTAGGATAACCCTAGAGGAGAAATTTATAATTAAGTTTTAGTGTCGTTATTTTGAAAAAGGTTAGACATATTGAGCTTACTTTTATAATTATTGTCTGTGCTTGGATGTTATACTCATATTTGTGTTACTGTCATAGAGTGGAATTATGCATAAAATACAGATTTGTTTTGTGATACAAACTGTAACTACTCCAGACACCACTGATTCTTGAGCTTTGTGGGTCGTATCATCAGTGTTTTTCATTTGAGAATACAGTCCCAGGATAGCTGGTTAGCACGTTAATTCCAACAGATATCACTGCAGTACAGCACCTCGGTGTTCAAGACGTGATGACAAAACTCTGCTCTCAACACGTCCTCACAAAAAACACTACATTTGGTTGATAAGCCATCACACAGATACGACATACGGTTACAAAGCCACAAAAGAACAGGGGTCCAGGCCATCATTGCCACGAGTTACCGGTATTTTGTTTTTGCCTGTGGAAGAAGTTTGGCATTAAAACCTAATGGTCCAAGTAAAGATCATGGTTTGTCTTAAAACACACAAATTCATAACAACAACTGTTGCACCCCTGTGAACATGTAAAGACGCGGCTGGAGAAATGTGCGCAACTTTTCAATAGAAAGGGCTGCTTTCTATTTTCCAAGCTGTCTGTCTCTCACTCGGGGGTCTTAGTGAGCGCCAAAGCTGGGAGGCCTATCTGGGAAGATTCCAGCGTGGGATACAGCTCTGTTGTGCCCTCAGGCCGCACGTGTAAACACAGCAGTGGCTGGAAAACAGGCGCTGTCCCATATAATGTGCTGAGCATAAAAGAAGCTGCCAAAGTGAGAATTACTGGTTGTTGTTTTACAATGTGGCTGAGTGACGAGCACGGCTTAGACCTGTGTGTGTTAGCCATTTCTTTAAGGGATCGGTTTGTTTGTAAAATAGGGTAAGGCTTACGGGTCAAAGGTCAACAGTAGGACCTCACAAGTGCAGCAATGATTTCTGAGATCTTGTCTCTCCTCCTCAGAGCTGTGTTTATGGTGAAAACCGGACCTTCATCCAGTGCACCACGCCCTCCCTAGAGAAGCTGAGCCTGCAGCCGCCGGTGGTTACCAAGGTGGCGTTCGTCCTGGATGGCTACATGACGGAGCAGTGGGACCTGATCTACGTGGAGGACCCGCACTTCCAGGACCCAAAGCTGACCTCCAAGGACAACAAGAGCATCGTGGAGCTCAAAGTGAGGGTGCTGATACAGTAAACCAATCACCTCTTCTGTTCTTATCTTCACTAACCCTCAGAACCCCCAAACAGATCCCGATCCATTTTTTAGTCAGTCTTAACTCATTGTTCCCTGCACCTCTATGGAAACAGCACAATCATGGGTAGAAGAAGAGCATTTTTCCTATTTTACAAACCAGCGTCTCCTTCTATTCTGAGCACCAACCGCAGAAAGTCTGCAGATCGGCCACAAACTTGAATTTATGTCATGCGAGTGCTGATCGTCAGAGTCAAACGTGGCTTTGTAGTTGCGCTAAAGAGAGCAGAATGTTTTTGGTGTGATTTTTGGTTGTGGAGAACCTTGTGGAAGTTCTGAGAGTTAAATCTTGTAGCTCCAAGATGTAGATAAGTCAGCGGCGCAGCAGTAGTTCAGTAAATTCTCCAGCACAGACACCTGCAGAAACAGGTGCAAAAAAAAAACGTAACTGCAGAAAATCGTGCTGTGTGTGGCTGTTAGAAGAATCTCTGTTTATGTTCTGTAGCAAATTCTGAAAGCTTTAGAAGTGCAGGAGCAAGACGCAGTGTAGAGTCTGAAACCAAAACACAAAATAATAACTCTACAGCAGGACCGCAGAGCATTTGAGACACAACTCATACTCTGGTGTGAGGGTGAGCGCTTCACGTCCCGATGCCCAGACGTCACAGCCTCAGCCTTCCACGGCTCAGGTCAAGTTGGGAAGGAAACAATACTGAAAGAAAAACAGGAAGTGGAGTCTGTTTCCCATCGTTTACACCCTGCACTCCACCGCTGCACCTCGCTGTGTGCTCTCTCTGTTGACTTGCATTGTTCTTGCTGCTGAGGTCAAACCTCTCGACATATATTAAATGCTGCGTTTCGAACAGGCCACCACAGTCCCCAGAGCCTGTTTTAGGAACACAATGAAATACATATTTCTCCTCTTTTCTTTCTTTTTCTTTTTTTCTTTTTGTTGACTGCTGCTCGATGGTTCGTGGCAGCTGCGCTGAACCTCTCACGAGGGATTTTTTTTTTCCTTCTTTCACTCTTTTCCCAGGCATGACCTTGGCCCCTATGCTAAATCCACCACCAACCCAACATCTATCCCTCCTTTCAGCCCAGACAAACCCCCCATTTTTACCCACAGAAGGAGGGGGGGGGGCATTACACCAGGCATTGCACCGAAACAGGCCACATTAAACGCCATCTGATAACCCTGATTTTCAATGGGCTGCAGTGAAGAGCAAAGCCTGGGCTCATTTACTGCCATCTGATAACGCTAGCCCCAAAATGGCTGCAAAATAAAGGAATATTTACCTCTTCAGTGACAGATCTGCGTTGGTATGGTGGCACATGAAGGAACAGGGCTGTTGGTTTTGGCTGGAGGCCAGGCTGTTATTGGGAAAAGAAACGCACTGCTAACCCTGACGGTGACAGTTTATTTAGAGTGGTTTGTATTACTGTGACGCCTTCTAATAACTCCTCTCTGCTCAGTGTATCGCAGGGACACATCAGGCAGAAAACACACGACATCATGTTTGTGTAGCATGACTGTTAGCAAGTTAGAGAACCAATTAATAATAATGTGTTTGTAGACCGCCAAATGCGTGTGTGTGTGTGTGTGTGTGAGAGAGAGAGAGTGAGTGCAGGAACAGGTGCGAGCCTCCACTCTGTGTCAAATTGGAAAATCCCAAGCTGTCACGCGAGGAATGTGATCATTCTCTTTATTGCCTTCTGCTGCACTCAGACAAGCATGTTTATGTCTGTGTGTGTGTGTGTGTGTGTGTGTGTGTGTGTGTGTGTGTGTGTGTGTGTGTGTGTGTGTGTGTTTGAAAAAGAATCAGAGAAACAAAAGTGAATGAGAAGAAGTCATATAGCAGGAAATAAGTGGAGAGAAGAGCAAATTAAGCTCTGCTGTTTTCTCACAGCTTCTTGTCAAACAACACACACTCACTAATTCAGTTACACACTCACATGGGCAGCAGCTGTGTGTGTGTGTGTGTTTCCAGTCAGATCTCAGAGGGGGTGTTTGTTGTCATCCCGTCAGGGGTCACAAAACAAGAATAAGCTGTTCTGTGTTACTCATAACAAGCAATAAGAGGTTGGATGTGGACTCAATCACCGACTCAGTATGAACTCTGAAAGAATAAAGATGCTCTTTTCACCCAGATATGAAGCAAAACCATGAATGTTGCTTCTAAAATATGGCTGCGCATGTACACAGATAGTTTAAGAGCAACACTAGAGAGGAATTTAAGATGCATGAAGCCACATTTCTGCATTCATATGTAGACAAGGGTCTGATTAAGATGCATTTTGTCGCAAACCTCCGAACAAACCAAACCAACCACTGCCTGAGAGAGGCCTAATTTGTCTTAGAAAAGGGCAGAATTTACACTTTCTGTGTGCAAGCTTGGTGTTCTCTTCATTCCAGCAGCATGACAACTTCATATCAAGCACACAATGCAAAGGAAATACACAGTTAAAGTATGTTTAAACACGAAAAAGAGAGAAGCACTAAAACATCCTCACAGAAAGCAGTGTTAAGATTTCTTAATTGTGAGGAATAAAGTCCAGAAAATGATGTTAAAGTGCAACTTTTCATCCATATTCTTCTGTCTCACTCTGTGCTCCTCCTCCTCTCCTCTGCAGGGTGACCGGATGGACAGGGAGGCGATGAAGTGTCAGGTCCTGACCGTCTCCAATCACAGCTGTGAGAGTCTGATTGTAAAGGGAAACGTTCTGGAGTGCACCGTTCCCACTGAACTGCAGGCCGCCACCTCCAAGGAGCTGCAGGTGGAGGTGAGACACACCCTGTACCCCAGAGAGAGACGTGTGCACCGAATACCTGTTTTGCACATTTGTCCTTACACACATAACCTCATATGCAAATTCAGTCACACACACGCAAACACACAAAAACACACACACAAGCCATCCATCACCTGTGCAACAGTCCGTCAACAAAGACACTTTAATTTAGAAAGACAGCCTTTTGTTTATCCAAACACTCGCCTCACCACAAACAATTATCCACACCCCAACCACACACACACACACGCACACACACTCACTCCTCCCTCCTCTCAACAGAAGTGTTGTTCCAGCTACCCTGCATGTTGACAGCAGAAAAAGGCCTCAGTGTTTGAAGTGGTGTTTGGATGGCAGGGCAGTGTGTGTGTGTGTGTGTGTGTGTGTGTGTGTGTGTGTGCGTGTGCGTGTGTGAGACTGGGTGTGTTAAGCTGTTGACGGATGCTGATTGGTTTCATTTGCATGTTAGTGAATTGGCTTGTTTTCTTTACAACATATGCAAACAGCTTTTATTTTTAAAGACTTGTTAATGAGCTTTTACAGAAAACATGTATGTTTATTCTTTTAAAACGTCACTTTATACAGACATCCCCATCACAACTCTAGCTCCAGACCCTCATAATGATGGTGAAACATGTTCTGTATCCAGCATCTGTTTGGGATGCGTTACAGCAGGAATCCATAAAACCACTTATAACACACATTTATATAAAAAAAAAATCCCCTCTGTTTGTATTATCGGACTCAGAGAGGAGGAATTTGAGCAATAAAATGTATCATCATATCACAGCACCTGCCTCTTGAAGCAGGAAAAGGCTGACTGACTCGCCACATAGCAGTGACATCACACACACTGATGAAAGACGGACAAAGCATGTGCAGCAGAATGGTTGTCTACCAGAGGTTTTATTTGATTTGATTATTTTTTAATCAGATTTGAGGAGTTTCTGGCTGTTTTAGATCAGCATTTTTACTCAAATCAACTCAATCATGGGTAGAAGTAGAGAAGGAAAAGTTGTAAGTAACCCGGGATCTGTGTGCACAACTGGTGTTATGGGAAGACAACAGGATCTCCACATTGTGTCGATGTTCACCCATGTGCTTTTCCAGCCTCCACGACCCAGTTTAACCCTTTCACTACTATAATTACAACGTTTTGCCTCCTTTTTTTTTAAATAATTCTGTCAGAAAATGTTTTTTGTATTAATTATTTTACCTGTTTTTCTTGACAGATGAAATATAACGTTCAAAAGCTGGCACGTATTTGCTATTCTGTTATAAATGCTCAGAACAGAATGAAATAACAAGAAAAGTAAAAAAACATATTTAAAAACAGATCAACTATAAATGTGCAAAGACAACAAGAGATTGCAAAAATGAAACTCAAACTGTTTTACATCAACTCTCCTACGCTCCACAAAACTCCCGCCCCTGGAACACAGGCAATGTGGTCATTACCGTAATGACGTAGCGATTAAAAGAGCCGTTTCTCAGCTTTCAGAATCTGTTGAGATTTTTTCAATAGTGCGAACATAACCAGAGCTACGGTAGTTTGAACAGCGCATGTCGATTTCTGTCAACGGCGACAGCTCCATTTTTAAAGGGTTAACTGCAGAAAACCTGCAGGTCAGCAAAATACTCACAGATTTTTTGTCATGTGACTGCTGGTCACAAGTAGGTCATTAAGGCTTCCTAGTTGCACTAAGGAATGCAGAATTTTTGTTTGTTTCATAATCTTGTTACCGCCAAGGCTCTGTGATGCATTCAAGGACCATTGTAAAATTGAAAGTCTGCCAGCTCTTTTACTGTCTCTGGCTGTGATGACAGCCCCGTGCTTGTGACAGTGTGATGGGAGTTAATCCTCCTCAGTTGAGCCATAGCGTTCATATGTGTGGATGTAACTGTCCTCCTGAGCAGAGATGCAGTTCCGTCGAAAATAGTTCCCACATGATGTTACTCACAATATGACCTGTGGATTTCACCCAGTCATGGTTTTTGGAAATGATCTTGACTATTTTTGGAGCATAAGGTGATTGCTGTCTGGCTCCATTATATTAGAGAGAGACCAGAAATCCCTGAAGCTCAGCAGCTCTCACTAAAATGACCCGCTGTAGACATTCTGGGTTGGACTCTGTCTCTTTAAGGACAAACCAGCCAGCGACAGGACCGTCCTGCCATCAGCCTGACTGAACTCCTCATTAAGTGCTCAGAGGAAATTCATGGAAAACACCACATTCCTTAGGCGTTCCACATCATCTTCAATAACTCCGTCCCTTATAAAAAGTAGCTCAGGGAGAATTTATTACAGTGTGCTGAGTGAATGGGCTCAGCTACCAGCTGTCTTCTTACCACTTGAGTCAAGCCGCTTCTGAATTGTGAGTTTCTCACTGACGAAACACAATAAGAAAGAAGAATTTAGATGTATATAATTGAATCTTTCTCTTAGAAAAATACTCCGAATGTTCAAAGATTTATCAGCTAAACTAGAGCAAATAGCAGGAAATGTCAAAGAGTCACAAAAGACTCCAAAAATATGATTATTTTCAACAATATTGTACAATTTATAGTCAATTTCCTGCACTTACTGCAGCCCCACGAGTCAAGAACAAGGAGCAGAGGCACATTAAAGGAAAACAATTATAAGCTTTACATGCAGTACTTTAAGAAAGTATTCAAACCCAAATGGTCATAGCTGTTGACTCAGGTCATGGGGCTGTTGGACATAAAACCTGTCAAAAGTCTACCAACGGAAGTGAGGAGTGGTCCTCCTTTCACCCAGGAGGATGGTGGTTCTGTGGGGTTTGAGTCCCAGAATTAGTTCTGGTGAGCCTCTGTGTCGTCCTGACAGCATGCTACTGCCACCACCATGCTTTACAGTGTGGAGCGTAGAAGCAGGTGATCGAGTTTTTTCCTTCCTGCTGCCATAGTTCTTATAAACTTATGTTTAGACTTTGAGACTCTTTGAGAATTCACTCTCCAACTGAGCTTCCACTGCTTTTGCCTAAATTCTCTACAAAGACCTGATGGATAAAGGTTCATCAGTGGAAAAACCGGATCAGTCAGCTCATTTTTTGTAGCCACATTCTATGCATTATAAATGCACTTTTTTTGTTTCCACTTGTGTTTTGTGAATTTTTCTTATCTTCAATGTGAAATACATTCATGATACAAACAAACAGCAGCTGCAGGCACCTTCACGTCATCTTAAGAGATAACATCCAGCAGTCGCCTCCAGACCGAGTGCTATCAGACTGATCACTGCTGACTTGTGAACTGGCCCTCAGAGTAAAGCCTTTATCTTAGAGGAGGGTCAGCTAATATCCCTTAGCCACACACACACACACACACACACACACGCATACATATAAACCCCTACTTCAGACGTGCCCAGACAGTGTCATTTACACACACACACATCGTCCCATCTGCAGCAGCAGAAACCTCATTTCCACTAAACCTAATAATGGCAGAAGCAATATCACTGATGTAATCTGCCTCCAGACTGTGGCTGCTGTGTGTGTGTGTGTGTGTGTGTGTGTGTGGCTGTTGCATACCATTGTGTCTGAATACCAGCCTCATAAGTGATTGTATGTGCCATGCAGGGCATACAGTATGTGTCAAGTGAGCCAGTGATGGTCATTGTTAATCAGGCATCTTCCTGTTGTGCAGTCCATGAGTGCGCTGAAACTGGAGCTTTTTTTCTAGGTCTTTCGGCACAAACAACTTTATCTCTCTGCTCGACAGCTTAAAAACATTTTAAAAAATGAGACGAAAACAAAAATCTTGGCTGCCGCTGCTGCACATTCAGCATCTGTGTCTTAGGACGTTGTTATTGCCAGCCACTGCCAGTTGAACAAAGAGCTTTGACCTCATTTTGTCGACAAGAGCGCACAAGCTAAGAAAACATCAGCTGCTAATACAACAACAACAATACAGAATCATGCTCCGGTTAGTGCAACCAGCACCAACAGTCTGTCAGTGTCCGCTTGTGTGTTTTTGCAGTTGTTGTCCAGTGGACACAGATCATAATTAGCTTGTTTGTTTGCGTGCGTGTTGAACACACTCAGCCTCTGTATCATGCTTCTTCAGTGCAGCCAACACAATCACATCACTCAGGCACACAACCTGAGTCATGCTATCACACATTGTTAGACACTGCATACAATGGTGTTTTTAGCTTTCACCTAATCAGTGGGTTCACCTTAATGTGGGATTGTAGTCATTGTGCTGATCAACATTCAACACTGCTTCACACTTTGAAATCTGGGCAGGAAAGTCTATTGATGTCAGTCTAGTGTAGTTTAAATGTGATGTAATGTTATAAGACTGCAGTCAGACTGCCCTTGAATGCATCGTGTGCAGTTCAAGATAACAGAAGCTAAGTTTATGTGAATCCTTTCACCTTTTCCAGTGGCGGCAGGCACACAGCATCCGGAACCTGGGCACTGTGACGCTGGCCCAGGAGCAGGACTACACGGGCCTCATCGTGGGCTGCGTGTTTGTCTCTCTGCTGCTGCTGATGCTGGGAACGCTGCTGATGTGGAGGAGGAACAAACACATCGATGGTAAGTTGTTTGTAGAGGGGTCAGAGGCCGGTTCACTGCTGCATATTCAGCTCGTCTTCAATGTGTATTATGGCTGTAATATTTCATATCCATGGTAGAGATGCTCTTTGAATTTAAAGTTTATATTGGTGTATGATTCTGTGTGTGTGTGTGTGTGTGTGTGTCCTTTCTAACCTGTGTGCATGTGTGTGTCTGCTGGGTTGTGCCTGGTGGGTTTACAGTGAGTTTGTGTTTGGGGCGCACTAGTGGACCCGCTTTGCCTCTCTCAGTAACTCATCTCTCCCTCTCTCACCCCGTCATCCTTTCACTTCTCTGCTCTCCTTCACCTCCTTTTTCATTTCCTCTATATCAATATCTCCCCCTTTTGTTTACACCCCCCTCTCTCTCTCTCTTTTCCTTCTCTTACCCTTTCTAGATCTGTCTGAGGTGTGGTATGATGGCCGGGGTCACATCCAGCATCTGGACCGGCTGGCTAACGCGAGGAGTGTCAGCCCCTCTAATGAAATGGTCTCCCACGAGTCAGTCGACTATAGAACAACCCTTCTGGAGGGTACGTCAATCAGATAAGCTCCCCCCCCCACACACACACACAGCTGACACCCCGTTCTTCAACTCTACCTCCCTCCATCATGTCTGTCTGCTTCCCTGCCTGTGGGGCTAGACGCTACGCTAGCGATGCATGTCGTACTGTGAACTAACACCTGTAACATCATTGAAATATGGATTTCTATAGATAAATTCCCCACTCATTAGAAGGAGGATACATTCTTATAGAAATGATCTGTCTTAATGATAATAAAGCTCATGATTCAGGGCCTGATTGATTTGAGTGACAGGCTTCATGCCCACTAAGCTGCCCACCGCAGCTTAGACCTGCCAGCCCTGGCGCCAGCCTTCAAGCGGTCGGTTCTTCCAGCCCTGCTACTGGTCCTAGCAGTCCACTGGCCACACTGGGTCACAAGTATCCTGGAAACTCAAAACATGGCTGCCATGTTCTAAATTATATTCTCCAGTAGGCAGACACCATGTGATGGTCCCACACTAAACCTTCAAACCTCTCTTCAAAACCGTATGTGCTGTCGGAGATTGATTCTATAAAGTCATTTCTGACGCTGGTGATAGACGGAAAGTGATTATCTGCCAAGTGTTTGTCTTTTCTGAGATCTTCCCCGGGCGACCCCCCCCCCCGCCCTCAAACATGGCTGCTGTCACAACCAAAATAATAAAATAGAATAGTCTGAAAAAAGTGTAAATCAGCTGAATAAATCTTGACAAATCTCTTAGTGGAAGGATAATAACATGTCATGTTTGACACAAATCATTGTCTGAGCTGTCATCCAGTAACCTGACCGTCAGGAAACCTTCCAGAACTTTGATGTCATCCTGTGGTTTTGGATCCTGGGGCTGGGAGGGAGGCTCCTTGTATTATGATCCTGAGCGCAGTGAACGGGGCAATTTTCTTTAAAAAAAAAAAAAAAGACGTGAAAGGCTTAAAATGTGAGAAGGCAGACTCACTAATGAACTAATGCCTACCCTCAGGGAGCGCTGCAGGATCAGTCCACATTTACCTGTTAACACCCAGCTTGTGGCTTCTGTAGATAAAATGTGGCAAATTCTGCACCTTCCACTAACAACATGAGAGACGAAATCAGAAACGTTGTTTTTCCAGCTCTGTCTGCTTCTGTCTCAGTGTCAGGTTCCTCTCTGGCTTTGTACCCACCCCCCCTCTGATCACGTAACACACCTTGACCTCTGGAGGCCCCCGCTGATACAGTCGCCGACCTCCTCTGACCTCCATCCGTCTCCTCTCTGCCTCTCCTCTCTAGATCAGGGCACCGACAGGCCCGAGACGTGCCGGGCGGCTCCTCCCGTCTACGGGGGCAACGGGGAGCTGCTGTCGCCTCGGCTGGTGGGGGCGCTGGGAGGTGGCGTGGGGATGGAAGGGGAGCTGATGTCACCGCTGCTGATGGCTCCTGTCCACATCGACCCGTCCTGTCTGCACCCAGACCTGCTGACAGAGGTGCAGCACGTGGTGATCGCCAGGGAGCAGCTGCTGCTCCACCTCAACCAGGTCATCGGCAGAGGTCAGTGTCTGATGAATCGCTCCAGTCCTGCTCAGCATATTTTACATTTTTAAGTGTTTTTATCATAAAGCAGAGCGTAAACATGGTGGACTGTGTTCTCCATGTGTAGACTGTATTCAAGGCCTTTCACTACACATTTGGAGTTTGTGATTCTGATGTTGAGTGACACCGTCATCCCTCCGGCTCAAATTTAAACTCATGTAAAGCTATACACGGGCTCAAGCTGTCCACACAGAGGTTAATCGCCTCCTTTATCAAACCAGTGGTCATAAAATCACCTCGTATCGCCGCATTTAAGCAGGCAGCTCAGACCCGCAGATCAAATTCTGTATCGAGAGCAGAAAGACACCCCCAGAACAACCCTCAGCTGAATGACCACCACCACCCCCCCAGAGTCTGGACGTTGGAGGCTGGAGTGGCGTAGGATGATTTGTTCACAGCTAGTGTTCCCAGGGTCCATTGTTGAGAGTTGTAATCCGACACCGTCATCCATCTGCATGGACGTGATAGGAGAACGCCGCGCTCAATTCATTCCTGCACCCACCGCCAATCCGGGGCGAGCCCTCCACTCTTAAAGAGGGGACATAATTCAGTAAAAGGCACAATAATTCGAAGGGCTTTGGCGTTGGTTGTTAGCTGTGGGGTATTAGTGAAGAAAAGTGCATACTGGGTTACAAAGAGGGGGCAGAAGTGGTGTGATGGTAACTTAAGAGTATCAGACGTGTATGTTTTCAGACCCAGACTCTAATTTTTTAAAGACAGAAGTGTTTTTTTTTATCTGCTGTCGGGAAGTTGCTGTGATCTCAGAGCCAACTGGCAGGACACGTGCCCTTAATCATAGTCGCACTTTGGAGAAGAGGCCAAAATATAAATGAAGTATGCTGATTGCGCAGAATCCAAATATGGCTCACAGTGCAGGCTAAGTGGGTCATTTAGATGGTGCCATACGGTTCTGTCCATTTATGGGTAAGATTTAGAAGCTGTGGTTTCCTGGCTGCATCTGTGAGTGAGTGCGTCCAGCAGCCCGCTGTGAAGCAGAAGATACAATCAGATTCAACAAGTGCAAACTCTCAATCTGGCCTTTATCTTCATGTCGCAACCTTTACTGAGTCGTTATGGTGTCAACGTTTAACAAACACAACATCAAGTTTCTGCTTTATGGGCCAAACGGGTCCAAGTGAGCTCTCTTACAGTGAATCTCACGTATCACCATCATCTCTCAGAGTAAAGTAGAGTTTTGGAAGGTCTCTTCATGTTTTAACATGAGCTCTTAAACCCTCTGATTCTGACTAATCCATCATGTTGTAACCTGTAGGACACTTTGGCTGCGTTTTCCACGGAACACTGCTTGAGCCAGATGGGCAGAAGCAGCACTGCGCCGTCAAGTCCCTGAACCGTAAGTACAGGCGTCTTTATGTTCCACTGCTCAGCCGTAGAGCTCAGAGGTACAAGCGTCACAGCTGAGGACGCAGTGAGAGGACAGCAGAGCCCTCACTTGTAGGTTTAGTGGAGGAAGTCATGAAATGAAGTTGAAGTCTTGTTTTTTTGTAGTTGTCTCAGAACGCAAATATATTCATCATATTTTGATTTAACTCCTTCACTACTATAATTCTAACAGTTCTTTTTTCTTAATGATTCTGTCAGAAAATGTTCTTTGTATTAATTATTTGATCAAACCAGAGCTACGGTAGTTTGAACAACACATGTCGAATTCTGTCGCCGGCGACAGCTCCGCGTTAGGAGGTTTAACAACAATATAAACAAACTAGAATCAGTCTGTTTTCCAGGCGCCTACAGGTGTTAGCAGCCTTTGAAAAAATCACATACCATAGATATTTACTCTTATTTTTCCAGCCTCCCTCACATATTGCCAGCCTTGCCAAAATGATGCCATCAGGTTATGTTATAATGCATACTTATTGTATGATATCATGGCGCCCCAATAGCATTATAGATCTCATCTCATCAGAGCCCTGAATCCTTTTCAGCTCAGGGTGATGGTGATGGACGAGGGTCCGGCGGTGAGGATGGCATTAGAGTCCCGGCTAATTGTGTAACCTGTCAGGGGAGGCAGTGGAGATTGATGCTGGAATGATGTGGAGGAGGAGGAGGAAGGACCCACGCAGTCACACAGGGTCACCACCCACAGTGGGGCGGGGTGGGATGAGCTCGGCTTCGGTCCACAGGGATTTGAACCTCTTCTCTTTATGTTAGTGAAGGGCGCAGTGTTCTCATATTAGTGTTGTTTGAGGTGATGTTTTTATCATATCCATTGATCATCCATCCTCCTTCATATCCAATCAAATCTCTCCCTGTCTTTGGGGGTCTCAGCTGAGAGCTTCCTTCTTTAACCTGATTATAGCAGAGTCAGTGGGCCAAAAGTGCAAGACACCAAAAGCAGCAATGCAATTGGTAAATGGGAATTAGGTGCAGGTCAGGTCTGGGTGAGGGTGTGTTTTTTTTTCCCATTACTCCTTATTCCCCAAAGGTACAGTATCTGTGGAATGACCTTCCCACTGACAGCAGCTGACTTGAAAACAGCACATTTAATTAAGAATTTTTTTTTGTGCAAGGCATCACCGACTTGGAAGAAGTGTCCCAGTTCCTGAAGGAGGGGATCATCATGAAGGACTTCAGCCACCCCAACGTGCTGTCCCTCCTGGGTATATGTCTCCCACCAGAGGGCTCTCCACTGGTGGTCCTGCCCTACATGAAGCACGGTGACCTGCGCAACTTCATCCGTGATGAGGGACATGTAAGACCACAAGAGATGTGCAGGCAGATAAAGTGCATGTTGTGAACTTTTGCACCATCATGATGTGCACACATGTGCTTCCTCCAGAACCCGACAGTGAAGGACCTGATGGGATTCGGGCTGCAGGTGGCCAGAGGGATGGAGTATCTGGCCAGCAAGAAGTTTGTCCACCGAGACCTGGCAGCCAGAAACTGCATGTGAGCTCACATTCATTCATTCAAGTGTGTCAGTAAATACAGCGAGAGACAGGATAGAAGCGGTTTGATGAATGAAGTGTATTAAAGGTAGGGTAGGAGATTTTGAAAACCCCGAAGCCACGCCTCCAATCACATGGACGTGCATTACCTGAAGACGAGCTGCGGTCTGTGACTTCGGCCATCATGCACGTACCTCTCTGGTGCACAGAGCAGGAAGAGAGTGACAACCAGCCAATACTCTGTGCAGGGTCCACCCGGAGGATTGGCTGATGTTTTTAGCGTTTTATAGCTTCCACAGATGATTCATATTCTTCGTTTTAAAGTGAAACTGCTGAACTAATTGGTTGCTATCGGATTGTAAAGAGAAGATACACTAATTTAACAAAAAGTGCATCAGAATGAAATCTCCTACCCGACCTTTAATCGATTTTTTTGTCAATGTGTGAATGGACTCGAATGTGACCCTTGACACTGACCCAGGCCAGTTTTCCCACGAAAATCCAACACTGGCTTACCTCAGTTGGATCGCTTGCTGTCATACGAAAACCGTGGTCATGCTGGTGTCCCACTCATGGTACGACAAACATTACATACAGGAAAATAAATATAAGTAATTTCCTCTTTTCCCTGGCAGGCTGGATGAGAGCTACACGGTGAAGGTGGCGGACTTTGGGCTGGCTCGAGATGTTTATGACAAAGAATATTACAGCGTCCACAACAAGAGCGGCGTCAAGCTGCCCGTCAAATGGATGGCTCTGGAGAGTCTGCAGACGCACAAGTTTACCACCAAGTCGGACGTGGTGAGGACATTTGTAATGAAAATGTGACGCTTATCTCACTTCTGCTGGTTAGTAAGGAGTTCATTTCATCGCTTTCCCTGCAGTGGTCGTTTGGCGTGTTGCTATGGGAACTGATGACCCGCGGTGCCCCACCGTATTCTGACGTGAACTCCTTCGACATCACCGTGTTCCTCCTGCAGGGGAGGAGGCTGCTGCAGCCCGAGTTCTGCCCGGACGCCCTGTGAGTGTGCACGCACACAAACACAGCCCAACACGTTCACCTCTCTGTTAGCGAAACGCCACGGCCCAGTTAGCATGAGTGATATAATGGAGAGCTGCTCTTAAATACATCATGAAGAGAGCGTGATACCGGAGACAGAGCAGCAGGGAAAAACACAGTAAAAAGTGAAAGAGCTGTAAAGCAATGGAAGTCATAAATAATAACCACTCCAAGTTCAGGCCATCCATCATTCACACATTCACTTAGAGTCCACGGTCTCTCAGTCAGGCGTTACATCTCATCACGTCTGAGGGTCAAAGGAAAGTCACTTTTCTTGCTTTAAATGCATCCAGTGTGCTTTATTTATCTCTTTTTCTCTTTTTGTTGCCAAGCACTCCAAATGTTAAGTGCTCCAAAAGAATCAACAGTGTCGGTGCAGTGCTGGCAGCACTGACATCATTTTTCCCCCAAGATCTGTGTTGAGACAGTTTTAAGTTTCTTTCTTTTTTTAAAAAAAGGAAAAACCAGCTGCTTCTAATCAACAGGTAGCCTCCAGGTAACTGGCTGCTCGTCAACAGGTTGGTTCCAGGTAGCCACTAGCTGCTACCAGCTAGATACTTCCAGGATAGATGTTTCCAGGCAAGAGGTAGCCTCCTCTTAGCTGCTAGCTGCTTCCAGACAACAGTTTAGGCCCAGTTCACACTGGAGAAAGTCAATCCAGCTAGAGTAGGATTGAATCCAGATAGCCTTTAAGCTGGATACGTTCAGACCTATTTTCAAATCACACACATGTGCACACCCTGTGAACCGGAAATATGACGTTGCTAGCATGATTCCCTAGCCGCATTTGCGTTCAGACCTGAGCCGCATGTTGCTAATGGTCTCTAATCAACATGTAGCCTGATGGTAGGTGCTACCTCCTTCATGTTTACAGGAGGCAACCTCCCAAGATGCTTACTATTAGGTAGCATGTAGCACTGCTAGCTGCTAGATGTTTACAGGTAATAGGCAACAAGTAGCCTCCAGCTAGCAAATTATTGCAGTAATTAAGTAGCTCTGCCTCCTGTCAACAGGTTGCTTCCTGAGCTAAAACCCTCAAATCAAAAGGCAGTCATCTGGGTTACCTCACTAGCTGCTAATTGCCTCCAATCAACAGGTAGCCTCCAGGTAGCTGCTCGCTGCTAGTGATTTCCTAGACGCTTGTGTCAGCCAGTTTAAACTGCCAAGTCTGAGCTGGTGATAGTGGTAGTCTGACGGCTCTAAATGAGATTAACAGGGCCACTACTGGATGAGTTCATATCCACATTCTCATAAAGACAGATGTTGTCCATCTTCGTAGGCAGTGCTGACTTGCAATTTTCAGTTACCAGAAACAGAGAAGTGACTTCAGCTGTCCTGCACAATCACTCAAAGAGTTCAGCTGTGAGAAGAGTTGACTAATTCTCCTCCTTCTTCTGCCCCTCGGCCACAAACTTCTCAATCATCCCTCACAGCTCAAACAAGGGGCAAGTACTTTATGAAAGTGACGAGTGATAGTGACAAGAAAACGCATTTATTTACATGAAACGTCACATCAGTGTCAGCTCAGCGCACACATCAGCTCACTTCACACCACGGTATCAGAGCTGTCCTTATCCATTACACTCTGACCCGCTGGTGCTGCGAGGCGAAAGCCAAGCGTGAGCTCATCCAGCGCAGATAACATCAGGAGGTGCCCTGCATGTGTGCGTGGAAGCGAGAGCAGGGAGTGTTCAGGTGAGAGGGAGGCAGAGGCCCTTAAATTCCCCAACTGTAAATTAAACAGAGACATCAGGAGGTGATGCACGTCTGCAAACATTCCCGCGATTCCTCAGCCCTGATCACCGGTCACATGGTTCACAGCCAGCACTGGCAGAGTCATGAGGCCATTTTTCTTAATGTTTTACCAGTGAAGTGGTTTCTCAACCAAGAGAAGGAAGCAAAAATAATACTGGAGTTATCCTGGTAATGGAGTTGTGGAGTGAAACACAAACTTTAATAATAACAATTCAGTTCAAGCTAAAAGTCAGAAAATCCTTTTTCACCCTGTGATTGTGTGTTTTTGTTCATGGATTGATGGATTACGTCATGTTCTGACTCCTCCCTCCAGCTACACGGTGATGATCGAGTGCTGGCATCCGAAGCCGGAGCGGCGGCCCTCCTTCTCTGATCTGGTTTCCAGCATCTCCGCCATCTTCTCCAGCTTCAGCGGGGAGCACTACGTCCTTCTCAACACCACGTATGTCAACATCGACAAGATGAGCCCTTACCCTTCCCTCCTGGCCTCCACTGCCTCCTCCTCGTCCTCCTCCTCCTCTGAGCCCTCTACTTCCACGTCCCTGCCATCCCACTCGCCGTTTTTTTGTCATGTGGAGCGAGACTGCTGCACCTGAGGGACGCAGGGATGGAAGGCGGAGGGAAGAGAACTACTGTATGTATTTTGCCAAACACTGGACACTGCATGCTGAGGAAGACCACAGACTCTTCGGATGTATATAGGCTGTGGAACCTTTGACCTTCTCAAGCGTCGCCAAATGCCCGGAGGCCTCCACAAACTATGAGGCTGACCTTATCGACCTCTCTGACCTTTCATTGACCTGTGAGGTCAGACTTCCTGTCTTCTACAAGACAATTACACGACACAGGGACGCCTCCTCGAAGGTCTCCATCAGACCAAACCGCTGTCACAGGAGCACATCCCACTGACTGCTGCACCCACACAGGGTGGAGGTAGAGTTCCACTCTCCTCTGGGCGGCTCGTGCTTCGATCGGCGGATGTGGCTCGGACGTTTTTGTGCCATCTGCAATGTGAAAGTGTGACAAATGTGCCATGTATTCATGTCATATAAAAGACATCACACCTCCATAAACCATGAGCAGTGCTACATGTCACCTGAGAGACAATGCGGCATGCTGGGATGGATCCTGGCGCCTCGGGTGAGTAAATGGAGGCATTCTGGAGGTGGCAGCAAAAAAAAAAAAAAACACAGAAAACCTGCTGCCTGTTTGCAGATCACTGGATGCTTTTCATCATCTTTGGACGATATTTTGGAGCTTTTGATGTGCTTGACAAAAAAACGAGTGGAGTCCTCAGAGCAAAAAGAGTTCTACTGCAACACACACACACACAAAAGAGGACAACAACCGTTAATAATGTGCAGATTGCTTCCTGTATGTCAGATCTGTGTTCACCTGGTTCAAAGACAGGGCTGGTATTATGTGACTGTCACTTAGTCATGATGAAGAAATATGTTAAAATATTATGCTTTGAAACTACAAATAATGTGTCATTTCTTTTCCTGTGCAGCGAGTGATGCAGCCGCTCACCATTGACTTCCATTCTATTCAACCGAACTTGAAACTCTTCTGAAACGTTGGTGTTTAATGCAGCAAGTGATGCGTTCAGTCTTTCAGTTATGTTATAGATACGGCCATATCATATCATAATGGTCATAGTTCTCTGCCAGTCGATCATTGATGATCCTCATGACGAAGGCTGTGCAACATGTGTGTTCATTATCGGTTTAAAATCCAATCGGACCTTAATTCATTCATTTATACTATAAATGGAGGTCATGAGAGACAAATGATTTTATCATCTTTTTTATTTTTTTTTTGCCATTTTCACATTATCAAGATTTTGCACTTAGATTCAAAAACGGGCACAAACAAAATATTAAAAGGAAAATGACTAAGACCATGTCGGCCATGTTGAGTGAATGTAAGTCAATGGCCACCCACAGTAATAGAAAAAAACAGTTGAACCTATTAATGTGCCCTTTTTATTGTTGCTTTGTGTAGCAGGTTATGTTTTTATGTTTTATCTCACAGGTCTGACAGGTATGAATGTTGCTATGACAAAAAAAAATTGCTGTACTATATTTTTGTATTGACGATGAGCCTCTTCTTGGAACAGGGAAGACTAGTGGTGAGCGAGTCGCGCCACAAACGACGAACAAAACCACCAAACCTGTTTTTTATTATTATTATTATTTTGTTTCTGGAGATGAACCACTGCCAATTCTGTAAATAGAGGGACGGGATTCACCGCCGACACTCGTCACCGCCGCATCGATGTGAAAACAAAGAACTGGAGCCTCTTCACCACTCAGAGACTGCTGTCACTTTGATCTTGTGATTCTCCAACACTGTCTGTTCTCTGTGTGTGTTCGTCTGTAAAAAAAACAAAATCCTGAAGGTACATGTTGCTCTGTGGTGTCAGACGTCAGTGTAATAAAGCTATACTATCAGATCTTTCTGTCCGTTGCTTGCTGTTGTTACGGCCATGTTGTTTTTATTTTTTTGTTCACCCTTTTTCTTTGCTTGACCTTTGACCCTTCACCTCCAGCCCCCACCCCCCGTTCTTTTCACCCCTGTAAGCACCGTAGTCTGTGTAACTGAACCGTGACCGTGACTTTCAGGGCGGCGTGTCCTTTCGCAGCTGCTTAGCAACCTGCTAGTTTTTGTGAAGTCACACCATGTATGGGTCTCTGCATCGGAGGGGATAAAATCAGACTCATTGATTCTCAAACATTTAAATCTGTCCTCATCAGAGCTGCAGGCGGACAGAGACACCTACAGAGCAGTGCAGACAGCTGAGGTGGAAAACCAGGACACTAAGGCCCCGTTCACACTGGAGAAAGTCAGTCCAGCTAGAGTAGGATTGTATCTGGATAGTCTTTAAGCTGGATAAGTTCAACCTATTTTCAAATCTCACACGCGTGTCCGAGCTCAATCCAGCTTAATCCAGCTTCTTTGTTGTCCTCCAAACCACTAGGTGGCACCTTGTAATATATCGTGTCACTCGTTCTTTTGGTTTTATAAGCAGTTTATTCCTTTGTAGCCCTGTGGAAAATAAAGTCGGGGCAAAGCTGTCGTAGTTCGATGGTTGTTTACATACGGCTTTTGTACACGACCCGGACACTGTCCCCGTGAAGAGCTGGATTGAGATCAATCCGGATTCTATGATGCAATACCTTCACCCAGAGGCTGAAACTATCCCACTAAAAATCCATGTTAAGCTGCAGCTAACAGGAGCATGAGGCGTGTCACTAAGCATCAATCACCCCCCCACCAGGTGATGCATGCCACCTCCACAGCCACTGCTTGCTTGTCCTTTTTTAAATTTACCCGTGTCTCTGCTCGTCTTTACGTGTCTTTCCTGTTGTAAGGGAGACATGTTAAAATCAGGGCCTGTTCAGATCCTTTGCAATAGAAATCAATAATATATATTCAGCGTGTGAGTACTTTTACTTTTAATACTTTAAGTACATTTAAAAGTACTTAAGACTTTTACTTAAGTAGGATTGTTGATGTAGCACTTCTACTTTTACTTAGTATAGTATATATATATATATATATATATATATATATATATATATATATATATAGCAAGTATATATTTTGCAAAGTAACTATACTTTTACTTAAGTAGGATTGTTGATGTAGCACTTCTACTTTTACTTAGTATAGTATATATATATATATATATATATATATATATATATAGCAAGTATATATTTTGCAAAGTAACTATACTTTTACTTAAGTACCAAGCTCCAGTACTTCCTCCACCACTGCACACAAGCATGGAAAGACCCACACTAACCCCACACTACCATAGACTGTACATACAGATGGATGATGTGATGCTGCCTCTGCATGAGTGAGGCCAAAACATTTCACTTGTGGGTGCTGCCATGTTTAGACGCCATCTTGAAACAGCACAGTTTCAAGAGAAGCTTCACCCGCTTCACCCACCCCACTGTTGGCTGCTGGACATCATGTGACTTCCTCCGTTTTAGCCAATAATAACTGAATAAAATACTTTTAGTAAGTTGGATTCATGTCCCATCCACTAACATAGAAGAGGCGGGGTTTATTATATATTCTACGGCCAGCCACCAGGGGGCCGTCATGTCATCTGTCTTTATACACAGTCTATGGAACACACAGTAAATGGGCAATTTACATGAATAGAAACTAGAATTACTATTGCAGATTTTACATCTATCTTTTTGGACTCATATAATTTACAGTATATAGTAAGAGCTTTAATATATAGGCTGAGTCCTAACAATGATCTTTATCTTTATTTTTTCCCGCTCTTATTCAGCTCAGTGGTGCAGCTGTTCTACCTGCTGTCTGTTCCGCTGCTACTGCTTTGTCCTTGATGCACTTCCTGCTCTGTGTGCCCTTTAATTGCCCTCTGGGGACAAATTTTTTAATTTGAATTTGTCATTTGATGGCCAAACAGAGTGAATTTTAACCATCCATTTTCTTCAAGTCAGTTTTCTTTTCTTTTCTTCAGCCATTTGTCACAAATTTAGCCCAAAATATCCAGATTTTCAGTCTGTTCACATCCACATCAGATTTTAAAATGTCTGTCTGCTTCCTTCTTCTTATGTTTTGCACTTCTACAACATAAAGAAGACAACTCTAATGTTAAAATGTTATTTTTGTAAATACTTTCTTTTGATCGTCTCTCCTTTAAAACTCCATCAACTGTAAGTGATGTGAGTTCAGGACAATACCAGGAAAAGTTTTAAAAGCATTCTTTCAGCTTGTAGAGGGTGAGTATCACTGTAACACACACACACACACACACACACACACACTTATCACCAGTCTGTGCCATTCTGACCTGCTGAGTCAACTCACACTCATTAAACTGTTAATGAGTTCTGGCTTGAGAGAAACCAGGGAGGGAGGTGGATGGCACCGGCTGGTGAAGTACACCCCCCCCCCCCCCCCCCCACACACACACACAAACACACACAAACACACACACACAAACACACACACACCTCGATCCTCGTCACCTAGATCCTGCTGAGTCTGATCTAAGGCTGCTGGCTCCCCCTGTTGACTCTTTGGTGTTTCTGCACTCTGTAATCCAGTCTGTGGGCACTGGACAAAATAACAGGAACACCACATGGAAGAAAAGCTGTAACTCTGATGTTACGAAAGCGCTGCCAGCCCGCAGCCCTTATCATTTATAATGAAGGATTACTATTATGTGGAAACGCAGATCACTTTGAAACCGTATTACCTGGAGTAAAAGTGCAACAAAAAACTGGAACCTTTAAGGGAAGCATGACTGATGATGACTCATCTCTGAAGCTTCATCAGTAATCTTCAGGCTGATGATGGATGTTGATGGAAAAACCCCATGTACCATGGCTAACGTGGCTAGCTGCTAGCTCCAACATCAGGATCTGTGCGGGCTCCACTATGGAGCACATGTTTTTCAGGAAGCATCCTTCTTGTTACAGATCTAACACCATATTTGAGCATTGTTTCTGACCACCCTCCACTGGCTATGAACTATATGCATTCCTCAAATTAAAGTGTGTGTTTCCAGTGGCTGCGACTCTTAAAAATGATTTCTCTCTTTCTTTGCTAGACACAGTTTATCACGACCAATCGGACTGCAGCACCTCAAGCTCCGTCTCATATGTTTCACCTTCAGCTGTAACATATAAGAGTGATGATGATGATTTACACTACAGGTCAGTATGTTTTAGGAGAAGCTCTTCATTTCCAAGTGTTTGTTTTCACAGATTCAATCATTTATAGCTGTCGTGGCCTTCAATGGAAATGCTCTCACCGACTAGAAATATTCGAGTAGCACTCACACAAAAACTGTAATCGCTGTGAAAACGGCCGGTAATCAGGACTGGGAGAGCTGGCGTACCGAGGAATTCCAGGGGAGTGCAATCACAGCCAGACTGGCGTTGAAAGCGCATATCTGTGGCTTAGTGGGGCACCGAAGTCCCAGAAGGCCATGTGGAGGGTTAGCAGTGAGAGTTCTACTGAGCCAAAACATGTTTCAGTCAGAGAGCGGTCCGAGTGCATGTGTGTCAGCGTGTGACAGCTGACGAAAGCATCTTCTGAAACAATAAAATACAAGATTTATCCTTAGCTGAAAGTATTGTGGCTAATTTGGAAAGATCCGTTTACAGGATCGGGTTTTACTGTCGACCATACAATACAAACCACTAATTTACATTTATTTAACTCAGCAGGACATGTTGAAGACAAAGTGAAGATAAAGTGAGAGGATTCCTGTCAGGAACCTCAGGAACCTGGTTGTCAGACAGAAGGTGTACGGGCTGGTCCTTTAAAGGTCGGGTAGGAGATTTCATTCGGATGCATGTTTTGTTAAATTAGTGTAACTTCTCTTTACAATCCGATAGCAACCAATAAGTTCGGCAGTTTCGCTTTAAAACGAAGAATATGAATCATCTGTGGAAGCTATAAAACGCTAAAAACATCAGCCAATCCTCCGGGTGGACCCTGCGCGGAGTATTGGCTGGTTGTCACTCTCTTCCTGCTCTGCGCGCACCAGAGAGGTACGTGCATGATGGCCGAAGTCACAGACCGCAGCTCGTCTTCAGGTAATGCGCGTCCATGTGATTGGGAGGCGTGGCTTCGGGGTGAGCTCCGAGAGAAAGGGGCGTGTGTTTACTTTGGGAATCTGGCTGACTCTCACTGAGTTTTCTAAATCTCCTACCCGACCTTTAAGAGACCCTTTAACGTGTTTGTATGAGTCCCCCAAACTATGAACAAAACTCTGTGACGCCGCCAACATGGCGACAGTTGGAGCCTCCCACAGAGACTCAGTACTGCACTTCTACAGAAACCTCACTTCGTTGGCCTCAGTTTTGGGGAGCCGTCATGTTGTCTATATTTATATACAGTCTACACAGGCTTGAAGTTAGAGCTAGCAGCTAGCCTCTACAAGAACCTGGTGGCCCTACACCAGGCTGCCACCTCCAGATGCACAAAAATAAACACAAACACATTTTACAAACGACAAAAATGCAGAGTGAGCCAAAAAATTGAATGAATTTATGGCAAAACCACAGAAGAAGAAATCATTTTCTTATAATAATAATAATAATAATAATAATAATAATACACTCTAAGGCTGTTGGGGCCTTTTGCTTAGCTGGTAGATCAACATGCTAACAAGTCAAAACTGGCCAAGAGCTAAATCCTGACTTCACCCTGAGGTCTGTAGCTGCAGGTTTAAAGCCTGACAGCACACACACACACACACACACACACACACACACACACACACACACACACACACACACACACACACACACACACACACACATCCATCTGCCTGCTGCCCTCATTTCAACACAGCAGCTATTGAACTGGCACAAAGCAGACTACACCAGATACTGTGGAGAGGTGTGGAAATACAGACTCTGGCTCTTTCAGCTTTGATGCGCTGCCAGCAGGGCATTTCTCACCCTGATACTCAGATGGCTGGAGAACAGACAGGCACATGATCAGTCAGCGCAGCGTAAGACAACAATGATACACGCACAGAGAAGATGTGCTACTCTTTTCTTTTTTTTTTTTAATCGTTCTGCATATTTTTAATAGCGATTTTGTGTCCTTTGAGTGTTCTGGGTGATTATTGTCCAAGTGGGAGCAGTGTAATGAGTATCCGAGGTGACTAAGCAGTGGCTGGGGGTGAGTCACGCAGCGCTCCCCTATTTCACAGGCACAGAAAGTGAGTTCTCAATGCTCTCTTTTGGTCCCCTGAGGTGACGAGTGGCTCCAGTGTCGGCACAAAGGCCTGCACTTCAGGCCGTTGGAGTTCAGGGCAGATTACAGGCTTTAAACTCTTCTGGTTTGATCCTGCATGCCTCCTCATTCTCAAACAGCACAATGATTCCAGCACTTGTTGTGCTGATAATAAGGCCTCAGACACTGACACAGGGACGTTCAAACATTAATTCAATTTTTAAGATTAGGTTATTCAGCTGGAAATGAAGCTAAATGCAACAATAAAGAAGAGAAAGGGTGAAACTGAGAGCTGTAGATGAGTGACGACAGACACAAGAGAGGATGTTATATGATTGTTCTCAGATGAAAGGAGGATGGACGGAGTCAGGCTTGTTAGTGCAGATGACTGTTATCATTCTGTTGCCCTGTAATAATGGTATAAAGCAGTAACGACACGAAGTGACCCCACCCACGCAAACACGGGAGTTATAGAGCTGGCATCGAGTGAACACTGAGTCTATTCAAAAGGCGGATAAATTACAGTCTTACAGGGTACAAGGCATCGGAGGGGAGCGTAGCCGGCGGGCAGCGCTTTGATGTGGAGCTGCCTCACAGAGCTACAGGTGAACTGTGATGTGCACAGGGACACAGCGCCATCTAGTTTCAGGAATGTTGTTATTCTGTTGTGTAGTTAAATAAGGCAGTGAAGAAGCACGCCTGTGGAGTCCATTCACTTCTTCACCTGTGAGGAGAGGTAACTAAAAAACTAGCATTGAGATGACATAAGACTCTACCTCGCTACAAAGACCAGGTACTGTCACTACACATGTATCTGCATGTATGTCCATCCATCCATCCAAAGCCACCTTGGCTTGTACAGGATCTGGAGGGGACTGGAGCCTGTCTGAGGTCTGAGTGTGAGAAAGTCATTCCAGCTAGAGTAGGATTGAGCCCAGACAGCCTTTAATACCCCGTTCACACTGGGGGAAAAAATGTGGCTTAAGCAGGATTCGGCCGCATCCAGATCAATCCAGATGTGTTTTTTTTCTGAGTGTGAACACCTCGAATCCGGCTGTATCCAGTTTGATGGCTCAAATGTGGCTCAGGTGTGAACGCAAATGTAGCTAGTGAATCCGGCTAGCGACATGTGCTACTTCCGGTTCACGGGGCGCCACACGGGACAAAAAAACTGCACGACGCATGCGCACACGCGGTCCTACCGTGGCCTGAACGGACTCTGTGTATTACGAGGCGCCACCTAGTGGTTTGGAGGACAGCAAACACGCTGGATGAAGCCGGATTGAGTGCGGACACAACTGTGTGCTAGCCAGATTTGAAAATAGGTCTGAACGCATCCAGGTTAAAGGCTGTCTGGGCTCAATCCTACTCTAGCTGGAATGACTTTCTCCAGTGTGAACAGGGCCTAAGCTGGATGCGTTCAGACCTATTTTCAAATCTGGCTAGCACACAGTTGTGTCCGCACTCAATCTGGCTTCATCCAGCGTGTTTGCTGTTCTCCAAACCACTAGGCGGCGCCTCGTAATATGGCTAATAATGTGGCTAGCTGGATTCGCTAGCCACATTTGCGTTCACACCTGAGCCACATTTGAGCCAATCCTGCTAGATCCACCTCTCGAGGGTGGATCTAGCCGGCTTGAAATCAAACTGGATTCAGCCGGATTGGAGGTGTTCACACTCGGAAAAAAACACATCTGGATTGATCTGGATGCGGCCAAATCCTGCTTAAGCCACATTTTTTTCCCCAGTGTGAATGGGGCCTTACAAGGCAAACACTGACATACCTCAACAACCCACAGAAAGTCCACAGGAACCTCCTGCTGCACTGCATCATCAGGGCACTCTCGATGACACTGTGTTCAGACCCTGTTCAGACTAGTCAACTGATTTTTTTTTTCTCAATCTGAACAGCACAAATTCGGTAAAAGCGGGATTGGTTTCACATCTGGATAGATCCACCTTTCGGAGGTGGGTTGAGCCAGATTGTCTGATATCTGGTTAGGGTCTGGACGCAAATGTTGTCTGAGAATCTGGCTAGTCCTTGTGGTGCACCTTCTCGCCAGGAACATTCAGCGGGTACATTCAGCACCAACAACAGGTTGCGTACACCCCTCGCATTTCTAGCATGTTGAACAAATTAAAGAAACTGTATGACGCAGGCACCCACCCTGTCCTGGGGTCCAGATTTTACGATGTGACACCTGTGTGTGCAGTGTGGAGGACAGCAAAGAAGCCGGACTAAGCATGAAAAATAGGTCTGAACATATCCGGCTTAAGTTAAGTAATCCCGGTTCAAACCCACCCGAGCCAGAATGACTTTCCCCAATCTGAAAGGGCTCTGTAAGTATGTATATATGCAGATATGCATGGGTTTATGGATACAACTTGTCACTCACACACAGAGCTGTAATATGGGACCAGGAAGGTGCACAGATCCAGACGCCAGTGACCAAAACATGCCCTCAACTGAATTCTTTGAGCATAAAGCCAAAGCCAACAGACCATCTGCCATCTGTGATAATATTTAACCAGGCTCGCTCTTTGTTTGTCTCTGTGTCACACCCTCCAACTGTCTCCACGGGGACTTTGTATTAAGTTACATTATCTTATTTGTTGGGAGTGTGACAAGGAAACGAAGCCAAACCATGTTAGCTGCAGAAAACAGGCATAGTTCGCCATCTGCTGGTGAGAATCATTGGCTACACAACGCAGTTATTTATAGGTAATCACAGGGCTTTCCTAAACACAGCAACAATGAACTATAAAATAATAATCAGTCATAGCTTTCTATCCATATCTATCTACACTGTCCTTAAAAAAAAAAAATCTTAGTAAGCAAAACAATAACGTAGATATTTTGAATGAGTTAACAGAGCCAGTCAAGCACAGAAAAACAGCATTAAACATTAGACAACATTAGAATTATAAAGAAATGAGTCAAACAGAGAAAAAAAATGCACAGAAAATAAATGTACCAATGTACTGACTCTGCAATATTAAAATAAAAATATTTTTTAGATAACAAAAATATGGAAATAAGACAATAAATACTAATAAATAAAGATATTAAGCCCTGCACAGTACAGACAGAAAATACAATAAATTCTATATATGTGCAGATTAATAGTGCATATTTATTTTTTTTAGCATTAATTAAAATTAAAATAATTTAAATTAAATTAAGCATTAAATTAAATTGACACAGACTGTGAGCATCAGTCACAACCAGCGATGAGCTGGGGAGGAAGCCACCCATGCCGTGACGTCACGGGGCTCTGACAAGCTGGTGGTGCCGGAAGAAAAGATGGCGGATCATGAGGAGCAGCTATCCGAAGAGGAAAAGGTAAGATACCGATTTAATGACAGGTCAAACCCCAGCGGGAGACCTTAGCGTCCTCATTTTGAGTTGCGTATGATTTTTGTGTTGTCGGTGGAGGCTTGCGTTGACCCGGGGGTTGTGAAATGTGGAGAAAAGCCCAGGCCTAAGCTCCAACCACCGCTGCTGCTGCTGCTGCTGCTCTTATTATTTTTAGCTCAACTTCCGCTCATTTGCGAATCTCAAACGGAGGCTCCTTGTACGGTCCTGGCTCAAAATAGGAACCGTGTACATATTATAAATTCACCTGAGCTTTCCCTTCACGCTCCGTGTACTTGTCTTTTTATTTTTTTAACTCCCGTGTCTGTGGACACTTGTGTTGTGGAAGTTGTCATACACCAAAAATCGCTAGCTAGGTTTGTTAGTTTAGCATTAGCCGCAAGGCTGCTAACTGATAGCTCCACCACTAACACGCCCTTTTTACGCAGTTTGATGGCGATTTTCTAAAGTGGCATAAAAATATCGGGAGTGGTAGATTGTACTATTATTTTATTTAGATTTATTTTGAGTGGGCGTGTGGGAGCAAACCGTATGCATCCTACAAGCTAGCTTGCTAACATTCCTTACCTCTCAATAAGTAGCGTAGAAATATGAGGGAACTATGTTTGATCCAGGAAAACACTCGACGTGTAATGTTACAGCTGAGATAAACGATTTAAACCGAAAACTAGTTTCCGATCTGTTCTTAGCACTCACTCCAAAACAAATGTCAGAGCCGTTTGAATCAACCCTTCCTCCACTGTAGTATTATCCTTTGTTTTTGTTTTTCCACCCTTAAATTACGTTTTAAGATGAGCAAAAAAACCTGTTTACTTTTTTTCAGCTCAGGCATATTGGAATGAAAGATATTTGTCTTTTATGTTATCACTGTTTTTGCTGGTTGCAGGATGTTTCTCTTTTAAAACATTGAAAATAACTTCAATAATAAAGTTTTTCTTTATGAGCGTGCTTCTTATAAACATGTTATAAACTCCTCTGCTGTGTGCGTTATGTAATACACCATTCAAAGTCAGAACAAGGCTTCGCTTTATTTCACTGTGTTCCACCATCAGACTTCTGAGTCAGAAGGTTTTCAAGTTCAGGCAGCTCATCGACCCGTGAGTGTGACCGACTGCGTCGTGCTCATCAACACACAGGCATCGCTTGTCAGCTCAGCATTTTGGTTGCTATGGTCGTCAGGGCGTGTGCGTGATAACGACGACACTGTGATTTTGAAAACTACTGGCTCTGCTATAAATAAGCTGTTCAGATGCTGATGACATGAAGGAAACACCAGGTTTTAGGTGTTGGTGTTGACCTGGGAGACCTTTGTGGTTCAAAGATGAACCACATTTGGGTTTCACAGTTGTCAAGCCGCTTTCACTGTTTGACCAGACGGTTTGCCAAGTTCAAATAATAGAAAAATTTGTAGTGTATAACCAGGGGAAGTTGCTCATTTCCTTTTCTGAATAGGCGTGGTAGGGCTGAACGATTTTAAGAATAAATTGAATTGCGATTTTGTTCGATTTCGATTTCATCCACGATTTTTTTCAAATCATGTCAAACATGTTTCTGTGTAAATGACGTCAGGTAGCTACTCTGTCACTTCTCAAAAACTATCAGTAGATCTAAAAGTAAACTCTGATAACGTGCACTCAGTATTAGTTTTAATAAACATGAAAATTTAAATAACAATTACAGAACAAAATAAAGTTTTATTTCAAATAGGTTAAAAGAAGACTAATGTAATTCTGTAAAGTTTTATTCAACAGTCATTTAAACAGACTGAAGTGTGCCTCCTAAGGTTAAACAATAAATACAGTATTGAGACTTAAGTAAGTCTTAAAGTTCAACGTGATTTAGAACAAATGATCAAACTTTCATGGGAATCATGTCTAAGGACAAACGGAGCTGCTGCTGTCACCTCTGTCCACCGTTTACTAGAGTCCTCATGGAGCCTCTTCATCAAATGCCTGCGTTATTGTTTTGGTGACGTCATCAGCTGCTGCCTCTGTCTGCATCTGATGTACACACACACGACACACACACACGCGCGCGCGACACACACACGCGACACACACAGGTGTAGAAGAGCTGCTGACGAACAGCAGCGAACCTGAATATAAGGAGCTGGTAATGTTCAGAGAGGTGGGCGCCTACGTGCTCGTAGCATTTACACACAGACACAGACACAGGCTTAGCAGACGCGCCGCTGCTGCCGGCGGCAGAAACAGCACCGAACATAAAGGTGGAGTTCGTTTCAGGGACCAGTTCCTCCGTTTTCTTTTCGTTTTCAGCCGTAGCTTTTGAAAACAAACTCCACAAAACAAAACAAAACCTGATTCAGTTAGGAGCAGTGCAAAAAAACCGTGGCTGTGACGATCTCAAAATCGCGTCATCTCAGATCGCGATTTTCGGTCTAAAACGATAGATCGTTCAGCCCTAATGCGTGGTGTTAGACCATGTGGCTATCGTTCCATCCACAGGTGTGTGTGTGTGCGCTCTTAAAGGGTGGATATTTCTGTGCAAACACTGGGTTTGTGTTTTGTACTTTGAAGCCCGGCTCTCAGGTGCATTAGCTCAGAGCATTCAACCATCTGCTCTGGCTCCTCAGTCTATTTTGTGCAACACAGAGAAGTTTGTAAAGAGAGGAAGTCAACTTTTCCTGCCTCACAGTGACAAAATATAATTTAAAACATCTTGCTGAGCGGTCATAATTTGTCGGATGAAAGCAGAACTCCTTCTAAAATGGAGCGGCAGATTCTCCACTGACGGTACTTTCCCCACACTGAATGACTTTCTTCTGTGGGAATCCCGACTGGCTGTGATCTGACATTACTGTGATGGCTGTTTAATCTTTATTTAGACGAAGACGCTGGGATTGGAGGATCACATCTGTCTGAACTGTTGTCTCTGGGAAAGACTCACCAAATGTTTCCCATGGGACTGAGGAGTTTCTGGTCTCTTGCTGTTGTTAGTTGTACTTTGCGATTCCAATAAAAGACCTCAAAGCTCGCTCATTTGGGAGCTACTGAAGAATCTCTCCCCTCCTTATGTAAATGATTAAACAGTGAGAAGAGTCTCATCTCTTCCACAGAGACGTTTTGAGTCATTTGGTCACTGGCCCGCCAACTTCCTGATTTCAGCAAAGAAACCACGAGCATTGCAGGAAACTCTCATTACTCAGTAAGCTTCCTCTGCCGGTGCAGAATCAAAATACCAAGCAATTTTATTATTTTACCTGTAAACTTGTTTTGTTTTTTCTTGCCTGAAACAAATGGGTTTACAGAATAGACAAACTTGCCTCAGGCACTTGGCAGCTGCTCACTTAGCTCACACTTCCTTTTAGTAGCCTAGGGATACACATATCGCTAACAGTTTTTGCAGTTTCTATATTAACCTGGTTCCCTTCGCTGTTTTCCTGTTTTTGATAGAGGCAGACCTTTCTGGTAGCATGTAGAATTTTATCAACATATTGACATTTTAGAATGCAAAGGTATAAATACAGCACACTAGACATGAAACTGACTTGCTCCTGCCAGCTCATTAGTGCAAAGCGCATGTATGTATGAGTAGTTTGTATTGATGATATTGATGTCTGCTGGTGGTGCTCACCTGCTGCTCAAGGTGGGCACGCCCCGAATCAATTAGTTTCATATCTTTTTATGTAAAAATGCACCTTACGGGGATGCTCAGATTAAAGATTATTTACCAGTTGTCTGAAGAACTGAGCACGCACACTTCTGTTGGCCTGCTGCAATAAATGAGGAAGCTAAACAAATGTTACAGTTCCCCTTTAGCCCAGTCAGGTTCAATAATGAGACACGAGATAGTTTTCGTGGAAACATCTGCTACACAGCCTTGGGTTTTTCTTTATGTGAGCTAATAGGAACAAGCAGAAGCGCGAATGTCAAGTTGTTGTGTACGGTGATAAAGTTTCTATACATTTTCATTGAAGCATGGCACACAGTATGGTGAGTACACCATCTTGGATTCCTACTGAGGGTACTGTTGTAAATAATGCATGTAGTCATGGTACGGTGCAGCATTATAGATGAAAGCATGCACAGAATAAATTCTGCCTAAATATTTAGGTCATGTATGACAGTATATGTACACAGATTATGACACTTTTCTGTCATATATAGCATTGTGTAAGTGTGATACAATGCATAGTTTTAAATAGTTTTTAAATGGATCTCACCATATTGATGATTTGTTTCTACTTTTAAACGATTTATTGCGGTCATGGGTCAGAAGGATCTTAATAAAAACTCAAAATAATAATAATTTAAACCTTAATATCAAGTTAAATGCACTTTTTGTGTGATGAAACTGGGTGGCATCTTTCTTTTTTACTGAAGAATGCAGCGACAGAGGAGCGCTGTCTGTACATGTGTGCAACAGAGCAAAGGGTGCGTACAAGTATGCACCTGCACGCTTTTTAAAAACCCAGATACCTTCACTCCAGAAGGCAGATTTGAGGAAGGCTGCTTTTGTTTATAGATTTGATTTGGATTTAGTTTTTATGAGTGCTTTTACTGCCTGGGTTGCCCATGTACTAAAGGTACTAATGCAAGCTAATGACTTTAAATGTATTAATGCATAGCTGGCTGCTGACACTACTTTACTGGCAGAGTATGAGGCCCAGTCTGTAGGGTATTAGCTGAAAGTGACCCCTTTTATACTGACTGAGGGATTTTAATATGTCTGACTTACTTCAGCAGTGAATCCATGCATCTACAGTTACTTCTAACAGCATACGCTCAGCAAATGTGTGAGTGAATTCAAGTTTCAGGTGTGGGAGCGTCATAAAGAGCGTGGGTGGGTAACCCGTCAGGTTTTTATCATGAATAAACACGGTTAGGATCATAAGTTAAAACCCCTGCTTGACCACCAATATGGACCAAGATACTGCTTTGATAATGTGGGACTTAACATGTGTTCAGGTACATTTTTACATGAGTTGCCTCCATAGTAGGTCAGTTTCACACTTCCTGTTGTTGTTGTCATTTTAGAGTTTCCCCGCTGAGCCGAGGTCTTTGTTACATCATGGGTTTCACAGACCTGAATGTGCACTGTGATCAATAATCTAACAACTGATCGCTCCCTGGAAAGAACCGCGTAGTGTAAAAAATATTCAACTTTAATTTCACATATATTGGACTTTATATCTTTATTATGATTAGCGAGGATCCTAGCTTGCCTGCAGCTGCCTGACAGTTTCAGCGCACTCCTGCTGTGTGCTTATTATTCATGAATTATAGCACCTGCACCCCATCACCAAGCCCCCAAATATTCATCCGTATCAGATTAGTTTTTACCTCTAAACTCAGCATCACTACTAATGTAGCATTTGAGGTGCTAAAGCCTGTCTTTTTTTTCTACGTGGAAATAGATGCGTGCCAGTTTAGGGGATCAAACTGTGCAGCTTATAAATGCCTCCGGGCCAAAATGTTGCCTCAGTCTATTCCTCTGTTATCATTATTTTTCATGTATCTGGATTGACATGATAAGGATTAGGAAAAGTGTGGTTGCAGTGTTGGTGGGTGTCATTTGGGATTAGAGACAGCGTTCTTCTTCCCGACCGAGTTAGTGGGAGTGTCTGTTGTGAGGGAAGGAGGGGGTTGTTGGGTAATATGAGGATGAATGTACAGTGAAAAGAAAGAAAAGAGAGCAGCTGGTGTCTAGGCCAAGACAGCACAAAGGCACAAGAATGCCACACTGCAGGGGGTGCCTATGTCTCACGTTCTTCTTCTTTGTGTGTGTGTGTTCGATGTTGTGTTATTGTTCCAGCTCCTTGGTCAGCTCATGCCTGCATGCCAGCTTCTCAGACTGACGGATAGATAAGTGACTAAAGAGATATAAAAAAAAAAAAACGAAACACAAAAGACTTTGTCCAAGATCAGGATGATGGTGACGGAGGTTGTCATATTATGATAACACCCTCTGGTGAAACTGCAGTCAGACAGTGGGTCTGTTTGGAAGTAAAGTGGGGGGCTTAAATTATAACTTTAATATTAAATTAGGCACCACTGCAAATGCACCAAGGACTGAATTCCCTGCAGATACTCAAGCCTCAGCCTGTCATGGCGTGGCAGCAGTCAGTGCTCAAAGCTAAAAACTAGGCCTCAAAAGTCCCAGCAGTCATGTGTCATTCAAAGGTGCCGCCCTGCTGTAATTACCTCAGTCTTTTTAGGTGGCATTTGTTAGGTTGGCAGGATAAATCCATCCAGATTAAGTTGGGTTTGGGCCAATCTGGGAACACACCGGCTGTCATCTCAGCTTTGTAGTGCAGTGACCTGCAGTTTTGGGCCTTTTGATTCAGATCAGATCTAGATCAAGTGTAGGTATGTGCTTGACACAAAGTGATTACTCACTGACACAAAAAGTTCTAGTATCAAAAGCCTCTTTCAGAAAGATCCGCTCAGAAGTCCCCCCTCCTTGCGTAGAAGCCTGTGCGGTAATAGACAGGTAAACTAGTGCATAAAGTAGACTACTTCCTCCTGTTAGCACAGTAGGCCTGTGGTTTTACCACTTGGTATGCAATCTGCCGAATAGGAGCATCGTTCAGTCACATAATACTGTATGAACCAGTACTGTGTTACATGTTGAGATGATTTAAAACTTTTAATAACCTGAAGCAAAATGTTTGTTTTCTTGCCTTCAAGGACACAGGTTGTTCTGCATTACCAGAACTGGACTACAGCTAGATTCAGTGTTTTTAAACAAGCCTGTAAAAGTCAATACCTCACTCTTAATGCACTAATGGAGTCTCTTCCTCGTCCTCCGCCTGCGAGTGATTCATTTTAAACCAGCTCACACTCCCCTGGCTTTAGCTCGTCTCATCTTCATGCACCCTGTAACAGCTTACGTGGTTTTACTGTCAGATGTAATTGTAAAACAACCCCTGTCTTAGCTGGGGGCGCTAATTATGCATGCGCTCACTAGGGCTGGGTATAGTGAAGGACGCCACGTATGACACGTACCTCGTTATACGCTTGTTCAGGTGGAGCGTAGTGGTGAGCGGTTAGATGAGTGGTAAGGACAAGACACTAGCTGTTAAGGTTAACCTGTTTAATTGCAAAGATTATCATGTCACTAGTCCTTAAACTGTTTAATAAGCTGCTAAAGCAATAAATAAGAAATGAGCCATGTAGCCAAAATAATCATTACAGACAGTCCATATTAAACATAAACACAACATAAACATAAGCACATGGCTACTTAATATGCGTGATGTTGAGACATGTTTATATGTTTAGACACCCCTGGTAAAGGGATGCATAGCTGCTGGTGGGAGCTAACAACGCACTTTTATCATGCAAACTAAATAGCTTTGTGTTATTTATCTTCAGACCGTTGGGTCCATGGTATTTCTGTCTCTCCATGGTCACACCTTTACAACTCCTCTGCTGTCTGTATCAGACATACATTGACTAAGCTAAGCTTGCAGTCGTGCTGCCACAGCAAGACAAAACTTGACACATGGCTGAAATCTGTGTTTGTCCACTTATCTTAACTCTAAGGGAGAGTTCTGTCCTTGAAATTAAGACAGTACAGTAGCTTTCCTGTCTTCAGGTGATTCAATAGGAAGCTAAATTTAATAGATTTGCAACCTGCTTCTTGTCGGGTGCAACGCAGACTCAAGCCTCATGCAACATTCATGCAAAGATGACTCAGAAATGACATAAAAACATGGAAAAGCATCTTGTAATGTTTCAGTTTGTTTCTTACTGACGCTGTTTATCGAGTGTCCAGCTGTAATTACAGAGCTCCTGCTGAATTTGAAGTTTATTAATAGACATTGCTGTAACCGGATCAGGCCACAGAGAGAGTTTAATCTGGTGTCACATATTTAAACTTGTCATTTCACACATACACCATACAAACGATCCATGTAATTGATTGAAATGAAAATGTATTTACTGCTCTGAATCACTTCAGATTGTGGACATGCAGCAGTCTTTATGTCTACAAATAATAGATTTGTACTTGTTCAGTTCAGAACATTTGTTAAAAATAACCAAATGCAATATGCCACCCGAGCATTTTCTCTTTCAGTTCTTGAGGAAGTGGCTAAAATCCGATCAAGGAGAAATAAACGCTAACTTAGCGGCTTTTTGTTTTTCTTAGGGACGCACAACGCGACTGTAGTAACTTGTGGTACTTTTTCTCTTCTTCATTCTGCTATTCTTAATGTTGCTTCTGCTGGAGATTAACCATTTAAAAAAAAGTGGAAACATGGGACTCACTGCTGCCCCTTGAGGTACAAAGTTGTAATACAAGATGTGATTTTGATCGTTTAATTTAAACTCTAATTTCTCCTTATTTGTGTTATTTTTCCACCCTTAATTGTCAAAGTTAGGTCCAAAAATATTAGAAATAAACCCACAGATTTGTATGTACTTGCATGTGGAAAGTCTGTTTACACTGCTGTCCGGTGTAATGAGGGAGACCCAATGCAAATTACTCTTTCCACAGGGATTTAAAGACACACACACACACACACACACACACACACACACACACACACACACACACACACACACACACACACACACACACTGTTTTCTTCAAGCTGTCTAGTAAAATGCGTGTCATCATGCACTTAAATGCGCACAGCTCTGTTGTGTTACGAATTCCAGATTGTACAAATTAAGTGGGTCATGATGATCTCATGACAAGATTAGATGAATGCAGATAAACTTTGATCTCAACAACATCACACACTCGCACACAGACACACACACATGTTCCTCCCCAAGTGCCTTCCTTTCTCTCAGCATCGCTCATTAGCAAGAATCAATCTGCAGCTCTGTGCGAGTGCCAGAGCACTTGTATACACACAGTGCTAATAAGGGCCCACGGGACATACACACTCTCTCTCTCTGACACACACACACACAGACTCACACACACACACACACCTTCACTGATATACCAGCTTGTGAGACCAGAGGGAGGCAGCTCAGCCATTGTACCCTGCCAATGATAGAGAGAGAGAGGTTGAGATATAGATGTAGGGCGAGAGAGCGAGTGTGTGTGTGTGTCCACAGCACATTTTTATGTCCTTATATGGTTGTAAACCAAGTGGGGGGGGGAGGGAGGGACTGCCGTCTCACTGTCAGTTTGACATGTGACTGGGAAACAGGAAGTGTTGTGGTGCAGTAGAGTAGTGAAGACAGAGGTAAAAAAATGACTGTTCACTCGTGCTTTAGATTGATGCTGAACAGGTTTACTCCACACTCAGAAACCAGTGACTCAGTGGCATTACACCCTCTGTTGGCTGCAGTGCATAGATCCACAGTTTATGTTGTGTATCAGTTTGACGATGCAACACTGGAGCTACAACTTACAGAGAAACGTAACTTTAAACTCAGAGTTCAAGTTGGTATATAGTGTTTTTTTTTAAGTCAGTATAAAAGCCATGTCATAACAGAAGCATAGGAAGCAATACATGTTAAGCATGGGCAAATCTTAATAAAAAGAAGACATTTAAAATTAAAGATGGGGTGGGACGGTTCAGAAAAAAAATCTGAACCGTGTTTCGGTTCGAGGTGCGTGTTCTGTTCGGTTCTGAACATGCGCATCAAGTAATTACAGGGAGGCGTTTTTACCACAGCATATGGACGAGTGTTGGCAACTTGGCGTCTCTCTTTGGTGGCTTTTCAAAACTGTTTTTTTATATCAAAAGCTACTAGTGACTCTCTCCGGTGACGTTTGGAGACTGACGTGAAATCATTGTGCAGTCAGGCTACTGTCCTCGACAAGCAGCGGCCGTGAGCTCCTCCCCCGCGTCAACGCATTCACAGCCGGTCAGTCGCTGTAGCTTCACGCAGCAGGTTCAGCTTCAGGCAGAGCAGAGAGGAGACCCACACCACTCTGCGTCCAACCCAAGCGGCAACCTTCGGGGCTCAAAGTGGAAGCCCATGCGGAAGTGTCAAAACTTGTAATTCACGCTGCAACAGCTGGGGGCTGGCTCCAAAAGCGAGTAATTTCCCATAGACTCCCATGTTAAAATGGCCGACTTCACAGCAGAAAAGAACATGTTTACGGCCTGGTACAAAAAACCACTCTGGTCTCAGATGATAGGTTCTCTTCTAGTGTCAATTGTACGGGGGGTGAATTTTTTTACAACTCACTCGTTTCAATTGTATTCGGACTTAAAATTACGCCTAATTATGGGCGTTGCCGCTTGAGTGACAGACAGTTGACGTATCACAGCGTGAGTTTCCTGCTTCCACGATCGCCCGCCCCCCTAAACCCCGCTCGTGCTCCCCCTCTTTGTCCATATTCGGAGTTTTAGTTGACGTGACGCTGCCAACATGGCGGCGGTCATCACGTCCCGGAACCTCCCACCGAGCCTCAAAAAGGCTCTTCAGAATCAAACGGGTGACGTCACGGAAGCTCTGTCCATAGTTTTTACTGTCAATGGTCCAACCGTGCGCAAAGCTGCCAAAGGTCCCGTCATGGCTTACAGAGCGGGGTGTAAATAGCATATTCCAATGGCAAAAATAAAATAAAAACACAGACATCAGTAACGTTAGCTTAACCTAGCATAGTCATAGAGTTCGAACTGATTCTTAAATATGTTGAATGTTGGATAAATGGGCTATTTTATGCTCATCTGGTATTTCCAGAGTGTTAAAAGTAGAAAAAACTTCAACAATGTAAACCGAACTGAACCGAAAACCGTGATACGAACCGAACCGTGGATTTAGTGAACCGTGATTTTTTTTATTGTTATTCTATTAAAACCTTTCAAGGAAAAAATATTGACACGTGTGTTGTTCTCCAAAAGCTGCTACTGTTTCTGAGTTTTAAATGTGTGTATACACAGTCATGATGTTATGCTGGTTTTGTGTCTGACCTGTGACTTCCAGTGTTAACTGTGTCTGTGTGTTTACAGGTACGCATAGCAGCTAACTTCATCATCCATGCTCCGCCAGGAGAGTTCAACGAAGTTTTCAACGGTGAGAGCCCTAAAACCTTTTCCAAATTACAATAAATATCATGGCAAATGTATCAATGTTCTGTTTTTATAGTCTATATAATGCTGGAATCTACAATTAAACTCGACTAAATAATGCAAACACAAGTGTATACAAGTGCTGGTGCGCCTAAATAGGTCAAAGTCGTCATCATTTATGTGACTACTGACTAGAAGCTGATTCTGCAGGCTCTTTTCACATGTTCCATATCATACCTCTGTGATGTTCTGGCTCTGCAGCACAAGTGTTGACACCACATTGTCAAAGTAGTGCCCCTTGAGAGAGAGAGTGTAGATGTGTTTTGGCATCGATGAAGCCTTATCCTGCCTTGATAAATGTCGTCACCTAAGGCCCCGTTCACACTGGAGAAAGTCATTCCAGCTAGAGTAGGATTGAGCCCAGACAGCCTTTAAGCTGGATGCGTTCAGACCTATTTTCAAATCTGGCTAGCACACACTTGTGTCCGCACTCAATCCGGCTTCATCCAGCCTGTTTGCTGTCCTCCAAACCACTAGGTGGCGCCTCGTAATATACAGAGTCTGTTCAGGCCGCGTCTGCGCATGCGCCACGTGTTTTTTTTGTCCCGAGTCGTGCCCCGTGAACCGGAAGTAGCATGTCGCTAACCGGCAGTAGCATATCGCTAACAGGAAGTAGCATGTCGCTAGCCGGATTCGCTCGCCACATTTGCGTTCACACCTGAGCCACATTTGAGCCAATCCGGCTAGATCCACCTCTCATGGGAGGATCTAGCCTGATTGAAATCAAACTGGATACAGCCGGATTCGAGGTGTTCACACTCAGGCCCCGTTCACACTGGAGAAAGTTAATCCTGCTAGAGTAGGATTGAGCCCAGACAGCCTTTAAGCTGGAGGCGTTCAGACCTATTTTCAAATCTGGCTAGCACACAGTTGTGTCCGCACTCAATCCAGCTTCATCCAGCGTGTTTGCTGTTCTCCAAACCACTAGGTGGCGCCTCGTAATATGGCTAATAATGTGGCAAGCCGGATTCGCTAGCCACATTTGCGTTCACACCTGAGCCACATTTGAGCCAAAATCAAACTGGATACAGCCGGATTCGAGGTGTTCACACTCAGAAAAAAACACATCTGGATTGATCTGGATGCGGCCGAATCCTGCTTAAGCCACATTTTTCCCCCAGTGTGAACGGGGTATAAGAGGAATGCCAGAGGTGGTGGGGGTGGCTGTCTGTCTGCTGCTTATCAGAGCCCTGACACACACACACACACACACACACTCTGAAACACAGTCCCAGTTGTTGCCACCTTTCATCTCTGTGTGATTTTTACAGCTTTTTCCACTGAGCTAATTCACCATGTCTGCTTCACTCCTGTGGCATGAAGGCTGCAAAGACTGACTGCAGGCAACTCTGCCTTTTCTGTTTGTGTGCCTGTCATGGCTCGAATGTATTCTCTCTAATAATCCTGCCATTTTCTCCTCAGATGTGCGATTGCTGCTCAACAATGACAATCTTCTCAGGGAAGGTGCAGCGCAGTAAGTATCACACTGTGCTCTAACTTTGCAAAAATAAGATTCAACAGAAAGATTCAACATTATTTTGTGATCAGTTGCACAATATTGCATTGATTTAATGTTAGCTAGCTTTGTTAACTTTTTAAACTGGATTCTACAGCCAGTCAGGATGTAAGACATAACAAGACAGTCCTGTGCAGCCCCTTTCACACTGCAGTAGAAACACACTTAAGACCCTGTTCAGACCATTGACAGTAAAAACTATGGACAGAGCTTCCGTGACGTCACCCGTTTGTTTCTGAAGAGCCGTTTTGAGGCTCGGTGGGAGGTTCCGGGACGTTGATGACCGCCGCCATGTTGGCAGCGTCACGTTCGCCAAAACTCTCAAATATGGACAAAGAGGGGGAGCAGGAGCGGGGTTTAGGGGGGCGGACGATCGTGGAAGCAGGAAACTCACGTTGTGATACGTCAACTGTCTGTCACTCAAGCGGCAACACCCATAATTATGCGTAATTTTAAGTCCGAATACAATTGAAATGAGTGAGTTGTAAAAAAATTCACCCCCCTACAATTGACACTAGAAGGGAACCTATCATCTGAGACCAGAGTGGTTTTTTGTACCAGGCCGTAAACATGTTAATTTCTGCTGTGAAGTCGGCCATTTTAACATGGGAGTCTATGGGAAATTACTCGCTTTTGGAGCCAGCCCCCAGCTGTTGCAGCGTGAACTACAAGTTTTGACACTTCCGCATGGGCTTCAAGTCTGAGCCCAGAAGGTTGCCGCTTGGTTCAGACTTGTATAATCAGTCTGTCTAGACCATAGGTTCACAATGTGCGGCCCGCGGGCCAATGGCGGCCCGCAGAAAATTTTTTGGCGGCCCGCAATGAATTATGTGAATTTGTTTAAATTTATGTTATGATGTGAATTTTAAATGACCTAAAATGTCCGGAACTCAGCGCGGTAGTAAATTGTTTCACGGGGGACATTTTTAATTGTTGCACCGCTGCACACGCATGGAGCAGAGCACAGGTATTAGTGGAGTTGTCGGTGAGAATGGACAGGGGACGTTCTGAAGCAGGAACGTGTTAAAACTCTTCACACGGCTCTCAGCGCACATCGCGCACACAAACACAGGTTTTGGAGACGCTAAACAGCAGCAGAAGCAGCGGTTAAAAGAGGTGAACAAACATGTTTGACAGGAGCAGGACGACGTTGCTACTGTTTAGTATATCACGACTTTGCCTGTTTCCCCAAATATCTCCGCTTCATACATGTTCACCTGAACTGCTGCTTCTGCCGATGATTAGCAGCGAAATAGCGAAGCCACGAGTGAAGCTGAGTATAATTTAAACTACCCCCCCTCCCCAATTATTTATAATTATTTTTAAAACAAAAAAAATGAGCGTTCTTTAATGGTAATTGTGGTGTTACATTTCTCATTCTCAGGTCATTTCTCATGACCTGGAACAGGGTAACCACTCTACTGCACTAATTCTTCTCACAATCAATGCAGTTAAAACGTCATGCATGAGGAGAGAAAATACTGTCAAATACTGGAAACCGTTATAATAATATTAAAATACCGTGATCTAGAATTTTGGTCATACCGCCCAGCTCTAATCCCCGGGGATTTTTTTGTGCATAACAATGTTTCCCCATATGTGTTTATTGCACATTACTGGATACAGACCAACAAATGTAAACTGAAACTGGGTCATTAAATTTAATACACGTGTATTTTTTTTTCTTTTTTCATTGGCGGCCCTCAGTCCAGTGTCGGGTTCATAAATTGGCCCTCAGCTATCAAAATTCGAGAACCCCTGGTTCTCTAGACTGTCGAACTACGAAAGCTTTGCCCAGAGTTTCTTTTAGACATGGCTACAGAGGAATCTGGACCCCCAGAGGAAACCAAAATAACAAAAGAAACCTCACGACGCATGCACGCTTCTTGTCCTACCCCGGTCCCAACAATGCAACACCTAGCGGTTGGGAGGACAGCAAAGATGCTGGATTGCACCAGATCGAGCATGGGCGCACATGTGCAATAGCTGGGTTTAAAAAAAAAAAAAGGGTCTGAACATATCCCTTCCACAGTGACACATGCACATATCATTCAGCTTGTTTCAGTGCAGAAGGACAAACTTGAAGCCAACAGAAATGCTACAACACATCCCCAATATCACATTGCTGGTTGACAGCTAACCACTGCCGACCAGGGGCGTCCTGAAGGCCTCACTTTCACAGAGGCTCCAGTCCAGTTGTGTCATAGACAAGCACAGATTTTCCAAAGTGTTTTAGTTGAAGTAATTTTTCTGTCTTTCTCTGCAGTGCATTTGCACAGTACAACTTGGACCAGTTTACCCCCGTGAAGATCGAGGGCTACGAAGAACAGGTGAGCTCATGTGTCTACCCCTTGGGTCTGACACTGCTGACTTTAAATATCATTTTCAGAGGAATCACTTCTGTTGATTGGATGATGTGCTCAGACATTTCAGAAAACAAGGTCACAGATGTCTGTGTTTCAGTGTCCCTGTGTTCACTGCCTGCTTATGTTGCATGAGTGCAGTGGGGTGTTTGCTTCAGTGATGATTACAGTGTCTTATGTAAAGATGTCATCATGTCCCTCTGTTGCCTCCACCTCACTAGCTGAAACTCCCTGCAGGCTGAGTCAAGCATTGAGGTGGGAGATGGAAAGTTTAGGCCGATGCTTGTGCTTCCTCTCTGCTGTTGTCTTTTTGTTCATCATGTTCTTTTTATTTTGCTTTTCCTTTGTCACAAAATTCTCTTCTGCTGCTTCTCTATGAGTTTGAACAATCATTTATTTATATTTCTCTTCTCGTTTTTGCTTCTTTTTCTTAAGGTCTTAATCACAGAGCATGGTGACCTTGGGAATGGCCGGGTGTTGGACCCTAAGAATAAGATCTCCTTCAAGTTTGACCACCTGAGAAAGGAGGCCAGTGACCCACGGCCCCATGATGTTGACAGCTCCCTGGAGGGCTGGAGGAGCGCCGTGGACTCGGCCGTCAGGGCCTACGTCAAGGAGCACTATCCCAGCGGAGTCTGCACCGTAAGTTCCAGCCGGCTGTATAAACAGAATCATTAGGGGTTAAATAATGTTGCATTTTAGGGAGACAGTGCAGCGTTTCACACCACATGTTGTCTTCGTCGAACACATTGTATAGTTCAGCAGTTTATTTGTGTACTTGTTACCCACAGACCATGGTCTTATTTGGTTGGTGCACATGTAGAAGGGTCACCCTGAGCTGTGAGACCAAAAAAAAACTGCTCTGATGTGAGATCTGAGGGCGTTTGTTTGTTCTTCTTCATGTAGATTTACGCGAAAACCATCGACGGTCATCAAACCATCATCGTGTGCATTGAGTGCCATCAGTTTCAACCAAAAAACTTCTGGTATGTATGAAGCCGTTCATATTATCCTAATAACTTTGCAGTTATTCCTAGAAAAGGCCAACATCACACACACAGAATCCCCAGCGATGACTTCTGGATGACTGTAAAGGCTTCAGAAGACTCAAACATGGCTTGATATGTACAAGACCCTTAAAAAAGGAAGGCTGGACTGTAATTGGCAGTTGGCTCTGGAGGGTTAGACTGTTGGTCCTCAGAAGCTTTGCTGAGCTGTTTCTGATCTGTTTAATCTAATTGGATAAGAACTGCACCAATCCTCTTTGCTGCTGGGTTTTACCGGGCTTATGGGTTGGAGGGTGTAATGATCCCACAGGTACTCACAGTGTCACCAATGGCTGTTTCATGTTGTTAATGAGGAGCCTAAAGGGATGATTTTTAGTGCGTGATGATAAAATTCAAACCTACAGAGGCACTTTTATGCATCTTTTCCCTATTAATGCACATAAATCCAGACTGAACGTATTTTCTTTTTGTACTGATTTATCTATTTTATGTGATTAGATGGGACTTGTTTGAATCTATAATGACACCATCATGGTTTCTGTGCCGCCGTGTTGACTTTCTGTCTGTGTACTTCTTGCATGGTGGCTGAAACTGAGTGGATCATGGTGGAGTTGGGGGTAACAACACTTACTTTTACAAAACTAACCGTACCACAGTGTAGAGAGACTCTAGAGGTGATGACTCCCCATGTGCCACAGGGAAATGCACTGCAAACATTTAACGATTTATCATCTATTACTAACTCCAAATACAACATAATCCACTTAGTTCAGCAGCTGGAAATGTGTAGGAGGGGATGAGATGCTACCAAGTGGTTTAACCAAAGCTGCTGGTGGTCTGCATCGCCGCAACGACAAACACACCATGTTTGATTCGACGCAGAGTTTAAGACTTAAATGCTCTTTTACGACACTTTTATGGTGCTTATTATCCAGCCACTACAGAGGAAAGGGGTCCAACAACAACACTATGGGAATCTAATCTAATCTCTTTCACATCTAAATCTGAGTCATTAACGAGATGTGTAACTGAGTTCTCCCCCCTTTCTGCACAGGAACGGCCGCTGGAGATCAGAATGGAAATTCACCATCTCCCCCTCCACCACTCAAGTGGCAGGGATCATGAAAATCCAGGTATGTTGTGTCCTTTGTCTTTGTTTGTCTGTGTGTGTGTGTGTTTAGTCAAATGAATTGAGTCCACACTTTGATCTGGACAGGTTCATTACTACGAGGATGGAAATGTTCAGCTGGTGAGCCACAAAGAGGTGCAGGAGTCCATGTCCATTTCTGTAAGTTTATGCTTTAGCCACAGCTGTGGTACGCACTTCCTGTTCGGACTTTATTTTTCAGCTGTTTTATTATTTATTGATTTCTCCGTGTGTCTCATCTCGTCCAGAATGAGGCTTCAACTGCAAAGGAGTTTGTTAAGATCATGGAGGCTGCAGAGAATGATTATCAGGTATGTCAGCACGTGAAGTACACACACTGTGTACTTAACCCTTTCACCACTATAATTATAACAGTCCGCCTTCTTTTTTTAATGATTCTGTCAGAAAATGTTCTTTGTATTAATTATTTTACCTGTTTTTCTTGACGGATGAACTTTCAAAAACTGGCACATATTTGTTATTATGTTATAAATGCTCAGAACAGTGTGTAATAACAAGAAAAGTAAAAAAAAACTATTTGGAATTTTCATAAAATTTCTCTTTATAAACAACTATAAATTCAGAATCTGATTTTTTTTCAATAGTGCGAACATAACCAGAGCTACGGTAGTTTTAAACAGTGCATGTCAATGTATGTTGCCGGCAACAGCTCTGTGTTAGGAGGGTTAAACAGAAGGTCTTATGCAGTGCAGTTTGTTCTGATTGTCCTTCAATGCAACACCCAACCTAAGTGTAAAATGCTGATATTAGAGCTAAAGCTAACACAGTTCTATTTAAAAAAAAAAATAAAATAAAATAAAAATCTGGATCCCTCAGAGGAACTATGAAGCCATGATTGACTCACATGTGACCAGCATTCACATGACAAAAATACAGCTGATATGCAGGCTTAAGTGTACACATGGTGAATTAAAGTGTTTGTAGAGGCTGCAAAAATGGAAATGTGTTACAGTTACCTGGTGTATTTACATGTTTTGTCTTTTTGATAGTGTTATTCTGCTCAGATAGACTTGTAATGAGCCCACAGTCAATGTTATGAGAGGGAAACTGCTTGGAGTTTGGAGGGTTACTCCTTACTCATGTTGGCTTTTTGTTAGGTATTAAAAAAATAAAGATTACATCAAGATTTCCTGCTCGTTCTCATCTCCCCGTCTCTTTGTGTTTTCTCCCCTTCTCAGACGGCCATTAACGAGAATTACCAGACCATGTCGGACACTACCTTCAAAGCCTTACGCCGCCAGCTTCCTGTGACACGCACCAAGATCGATTGGAACAAGATCCTGAGTTACAAGATCGGAAAGGAGATGCAGAATGCTTAAAAAGAGAAAACAGTGAAGATAACAGACAGACCCCCGCCCCCCCTCCCAAACAACGTTGCATGACTGGATAGTTGTATCGTCTTTGTACAAAAAAAAAAAAAAAATTAGAGAAACAAGGTGCAAAGAAAGGTTTGGTCTCACAGCCAGACGTCACATCAACACATTGGGCGACTGCTTTTGTTGTTTTTCTACATACACTGTAACTCCTCTGTACATGAAATCTATGATGGTAAATATTTGGGAAAAAATATAACTTGAAGAAATATTGCAAGACATAGGAAAAAGGGGGGAGGGCACTTGTATGCAAAGACACCCTTGAATAAAATACAGTATCACGTGTGCAATATATATATATATATATATATTGTGTCAGTGAGACCACGCCTTTTGTTTGACCTGGTGAAAAAAAACGGTTTGAATTTGCGATGATGGTTAAAAAAAAAAAACAAATCATGTATTTTTTGGGAGAATTGTTGTCCGCATTTACAAAACAACTCAACGAATGACTCCCTTCACTTCACGGTTAATGTTCCGTCAGTCAACAAACAAAAAATTGAAATTCAAATTGTTTGTGTTCATTGACTGGTAGCTTTGGCACAAGCAGCCACCATCGTCAGCCACTCAATGTTCTTGTTCCCTCATTTATTTTTGGTACTCACCGTTTTGTCCTGTACGTGAGATCTCAAGCTCGCAGCGCTCCTTTTTTTTGACTTGACATCGTGGGAACTCTCTCACTCAGCGCCGAGAGTTCTGTGACCACTTATAACAAGCTTAATTAACAAGTCATCAGTCGCTAAAATAATGTGCATAATGTCCAATTTACAATAAAATCAAAAAAAGTATCACTTCCTCCTCCTCCAGTGCTTATTTTTATTAATAAAAAAAAACAGAACCTGACTGTATTATATAACAAGGCACATTGTAATATATACCTGTATGAAACATCCTGTCTGTCGGTTTGGTGATTTATTTCCATGAGATTAATTGTAATTCAAGTCACAGTTATGTTGCATTAAATGACAAATTTTCTATTTGCTGAGTCACTCATAATTTCTGCAAAAGTTGTAATATTAAATCTGAACTACAGCAAAACTAGAATATGACCAACGTGGTGGCCGCCTGATTCAGCCAGGTCTTCTTATTTTAAATGGCAATTTTTTTTATGTTTTCTTATGACTTTAAATCAGCTACAGATGGCAGCAGACAGACCAAGAAAATGAAAGTGACGTTTATACACCTAATAAGTAAAGAAGGGATCATTATTTAACTATAATTATTTACTATTATTAACCATATTTTTTGTTATTAGTAGTTTTGTCCCACTGTATTTCAAATTTCATCCTTCATAGTCAGGATGTGTTCACCTCTGCTTTATGATTTTTTAGTCCACTAATTTGGAACTATTTTAGTTTATATATGGATTTAGAAAAAGAAGAGGGGGGAGTAGGCAAATTCATTTTGTTTTATTGCATCAACAGCTATTGTTTTAAAAGTGTGCCAGTTGAATTTTGTATTTTAAATAACGTTGTGTGACCAAAAAACACACACACATACAGAACACAAACCATATTTAGTTTTCCTTTAAAATAATATGAAGTTATTATTTCTTGGGCATTTTTTCTGTACCATGATGGCTAAACTTTTTTTTGCAAATATAGTTGATGAACTAAAGGTTATTATTTCATTATCATAGTTTAATTTATAAACAAATTAGATGCCGTATTACGGAAGTACGGAAGCGCTGAACTGCCACAGTAGAAAAAAAAATTAATCACTATCTCGTTATAACGTCAAATGCTATCACGTTATAACGACATATTATCCCGTTATAACGTCAAACCGTATCTCGTTATAATGTGATAAGACGCTATCTCGTTATGACGAGATAAGGTTTTACGTTATAACGAGATAATATGTCGTTACAACGAGATAATATGTCGTTACAACGAGATAATATGTCGTTATAACGAGATAATATGTCGTTATAACGTGATAGCATTTGACGTTATAACGAGATAGTGATTAATTTTTTTTTCTACTGTGGCAGTTCAGCGCTTCCGTATGTAGCTGTTCGCATTCTGAAGTATTTTCAATTTATCTAAGTGTGTGGCATACAGCGCATGCGCATAAAAGAACGCTATATTAGCATTCAGTTTTCCATATATCAACGTCACATTTTCAATTTTACCATTGTGTATGTTTATATATATTATTTTATTTTGATATGATCTCATTCAGCGGACAGCAGGTGTCTGAATGCGTCTTCACACACGGCTTTAAATCAGCAGCAGCGACACCATGAGGCCGCGGCGGGTAACTGTGCAGGTTAGCGAGCCGGTGGCTAACTGTGAGCTAACGTTAGCTCAGTTTGCAGACACGTCTACACCACCGCACAGTCCGCCGCTGCTGCCGCCGCCGCCGCTGCTGCTGCTGCTGCTGGATACTAGACACATGCTGGAGTGCTGGTAGAAGAAATGCTAGCTACGAATAAGGATATAATTGGCTCCCCCACGTACATAAACTGAGGTAAGCTCCCTCACTCACACACATACACACAATGATGGCACCATTCACTGAGCATTCAGTTTTATTAAGTTTTCATGTTAAAGGTTAGCCAGCTCTTGTTAGCAGTTAGCTAGCGGGGCTAACACGTAGCCAAGTTTAAATGGGGAATCCTCACGCCTGGAAGAAGTGCGTGGCTCATGTTAAATGCGCATAAGAGCAGCAGTAGGATCCTCCTGGATGATTAGTTTTCTTTGCCCAAACGCTGAGATAGGACACTGTTGTGTTGTTTTTTTAATGGTCTCCATCATGAGTCGGTGCAGTTTATCTTGTCTCAGTTCACCGTGTCACATTTCGAAGCTCCTCTGTTATTTGGTGACTCCAAAATAACTCGGATCTCAACTTCACTGCTGCTTGTTTAGCCTTCAGTGTTCACCTTCCTGCTGGTCATTCAGCGGTCTGGTTGGCTTTATATGAGCCTCCTTGCTCACACAGCAGCCCAGTGATGGGTCTCCTGTGACTGTGTGCTGAGCAGCAGATGGAAGAATGTGCTCTTTCAGAAAGCCAGCTGGCTGCAACTAGAGAGGGCAGGAGAGCCTGCAGGCACCCTCAGGATGGTTAGAGAGGTTTAGAGTGATGTCTCTCTGTGTGTATTAACTGAACAGGCATAACAAAAATCATTGGAACTGAGGGAAAAGTCATTTAAAAGTAATAAAATAATATAATAATAGTGTTTTTTACCCTCTGTCAGCATCTCTTTTTGTCATCAGTCACCTCTTTGCTGAACACTGAACACCTCCTCAAACATGAAGGGCATATTTGGTCAATATTTACCTACAGCAGGTGGTGGTCGGGTGTTTGCCGGGTGGCCAGGATGACACATCTGGTCATTAGGGTTAACATACCATTCACACTGGGGGAAAAAATGTGGCTTAAGCAGGATTTGGCCGCATCCAGATCAATCCAGATGTGTTTTTTTCCGAGTGTGAACACCTCCAATCCGGCTGAATCCAGTTTGATTTCAAGCTGGCTAGATCCACCCTCGAGAGGTGGATCTAGCAGGATTGGCTCAAATGTGGCTCAGGTGAGAACGCAAATGTGGCTAGCGAATCCGGCTGGCCACATTATTAGCCATATTACGAGGCGCCACCTAGTGGTTTGGAGAACAGCAAACACGCTGGATGAAGCCGGATTGAGTGCGGACACAACTGTGTGCTAGCCAGATTTGAAAATAGGTCTGAACGCATCCAGCTTAAAGGCTGTCTGGGCTCAATCCTACTCTAGCTGGAATGACTTTCTCCAGTGTGAACGGGGCCTTAAGGTCCAGGCATAGAGGTGGGTGGAGGGATGGATGGTGGTCATAACTTTGTTCTTGACCTCCACTTAGGCCCCGTTCACACTGGAGAAAGTCATTCCAGCTAGAGTAGGATTGAGCCCAGACAGCCTTTAAGCTGGATGCGTTCAGACTGTTCTCCAAACCACTAGGTGGCGCCTCGTAATATGGCTAATAATGTGGCTAGCCGGATTCGCTAGCCACATTTGCGTTCACACCTGAGCCACATTTGAGCTGATTTGATTGAAATCAAACTGGATACAGCCGGATTCGAGGTGTTCACACTCAGAAAAAAACACATCTGGATTGATCTGGATGCGACCGAATTCTGCTTAAGCCACATTTTTTTCCCCAGTGTGAACGGGGTATTAGAGTTTTAGGTTTTCTCTCTTTTATTTAAATCGGCCCAGTGCCGATTGCAGACGTCACTTTTCACAGTGCCGTTACTGGCTTTTGATAGAATAGACCCCCTTTTTCAACATTTGCAAGGCAAAACTGACAAGCTCTGTGTAGATATGACAGATATGCACTAAGTTTTTAATATTCTCCTGATGTAGAAGGATGAATTTACATACGTTTCTAATCTATCATCTGCAGGTTTGTGCCCTAAATTGGAATCGGTTTAAAGCAGATTTTTATTAACCAGGCATGTAGCATAATACAACAGCAGTGGTGTTTTGACCACAGGACCTCTTTCAGTTACGTTTTTGAAAAAGTACCTAGTGCAGGTTTGGTAATTTTAAAGAGGGAAGGGCTTAACACTGATGGGTTCAACTCTGTTCACTTGCTAGATTAAAAATATAAACTTGCTGAAACAAAGGAAGAAGAGATGTAGATTTCTGTTAGGCAGCAGATTTTTATGTTGCCTCAAAGTCCCGTGGATCCTAACACAAATGCTGCATGTACTCCAGTCAGCCTTCAGTTCCTCTGCTCCCTGTGTCTTACATACAGCCAGCTATCAGGTCAACTTCTGCTAAATTAACATTGGCTTGTGTTCGAAATCACTCCCTAATCACTATATTGTGCCTCCGCCATTTTGTAGTGCTTTCCAAATTCTTAGTGAGAAATTATAGACCCCATAGAGGACCCTCAATGTATCCCATCATGAATGCATCATGAAAAGTAGTGTCCATCCCATGGTCACTACTTTTTAGCAATATGTCCCATCATGCATTGCGCAGACCGGCGAAGAGAACGGGAACGGAAGTTACGTCACCTGTCTTATAAATATAATGATGGTTTAAAGAATGTCGCATGACCGGCTGTGTTTGTTTTATTCATGTTTTGCCATAAAAAGTTTATTGGGCTATAAAAGCCCAAATTATAACTGCTAAAAACGTAGTTAGTTTAGCCGGCAGAGATCGGCTCGTTTTATTTGCGACAGCAATGACGTCATAAACGGCGACATAAAATGAGGGAGGTAGTGTCCGAAATGTCTGAAAATGCTTTCACAATGAGTTCACTATATGGAGCCCAACACTGAACTCCCCATATGGGGAGTAGGGAGTGAGTGATTTTCGAACACAGCCATTAACATAAAGGTGAATAGGTAGGTAATAGGTAAATAGTCTGAAAACAGATCCGGTGTTGCAAAAAGTACAGTTTTTTTTAGCCAGTATTGCTGATATTTCGCTTGAAATTGCGTCACTGTGTGTGCTGTGTCAGAATGAACAGGTTTGACATGTTGACCTTGGTTGTGTGTAGCTCCAGCATGGTCTATCAGATTTGCCTATATAAATATGATTCTGTTGAGCGTCATTGTGGGGTGGTGGATGGAACTGCAGTCAATAACGGAGGTGAAGTTATGCTGTAGCACCAACTAAAGACCAAAGGCACAGTTCACCTATATACTCTTATACTCTTATGTTGTTTGACATCAGGCAAGGTGTTGCATTGATAACATGCTTTCACTTCCTCTTTCCCTCCACCACCAGTGTGTGGGCAATGTTTGTTCTTAGTTCTGCTTTCCCCCCTGATCACCATTACAAATCGAAGCTCATGGGATTCCCCTTCTGAACTGTTAGTGGTTTCCCGCATCTCTGATAATGACTTGTCATCCTCCAGAGAACAGAGACAGATCCCTCCCTGGGAGTTAGGTAAAACTTGTGTCCGTTAATTACAGCAGCATGTTATTTAATGCCAGAAGTCATATCCCTCTGAGTCATCCAGGCCCACACAAACAAGACACCATCCAACAAGCCAGAGATCGGAAGCAAAATCAAATATTACCATAATGTTCGGACTATTGAGCACACCTAAATATAAGCCGCACCAACTACAATGAAAATGAAAACAGTAAAAATCTATAAATCGACCGCATCGTTGTTTAGACCTCAGGGTTCAAAGCATGTGAAAATAGTAGCGGCTTATACTCTGGAAATTACGGTAATTTAATCATCTGCAAAGTTCACTATAAACTGTGTATGTGAGTTAGTAGAATAGGGGGAAAAAAGCAAAGAAATTTGGCTCACAGCTTGTGCGTTGGGGTGTCTGAAGCTGTATGGTCCTGATTCAGCATTTATTAATTTGTCACGTCCCGTTCTGAAAATACAGTGTGTGTGCCTCACTGTAAAATTAAGGTCTAAAAATGTCTACATAGCAATTTTAAAGTTGAAGTATCGCATCAAAAAAGGAAGATCGAATTTATGCTAATTTGACTTGTGCAAAAAAAAGAGTTGATGTGCAAAATGGGAGGTGGGGACACATTCTGACACAGTTAACATTAAGCTCAAGAAGATTGACCTCACATGACGGCTGTTTGCGCTGACAGTGTCTTTCCAGTTTCCCATAATGTGCAAAAATATGGGCAGAAGAGGAGACAAAAGCCTTTCTATGTCTGTAATTTTATCAGCAGAGCGCTTGACTTGTTTTGTTTCCAGTTTGTAACTTTTACTTCTTCCACTTTTTACTATAGGCACAGTACAGTAGGTTGCCTGTACCACCATCCTACAATGTAAATCCTTGATGGAAACGTATCTTATATTTGATTTTTTTTAAATATTTGCTTCACATTTAGATGGAAACCAGGAAACCAGGCTTCAGACAGCTAAAGGTTCTTTGATGCCATCTAGTCACGTAATGGTTGGAATGATAAAACATTCAGACTCATAAGTATGTGGCTGCAGGAGAAAAATTCAGCACAGACCTGATAGTACATTAATGTTCAGATGTCTTCATATAGAATTTTTCTGAAAGATGATAATGTACTGAACACCATTATTAAGGATGAAGCCTCATTCGCAGTATTAGGACAGGGATGTAATGCATGTTAAAACACATATGCACAGGCTTCTGGCCTGTACTCACTGTCTGTTACTGATGTAGATCGCTGATATAGATTGAGCTTTACATCAGCTTCCTGTCATCTCTCAGTGCAGTTTGAGTTTGTGTTGCATAAATGACCCAACAAAATGTCACGAAAGCTTCATTTTATTGGGATATTAAAGCTTCAAAGATGTTGGACATCACAATATTTGTACACGTCAGACGTTTGCAGCATCATATCAACAGTTAGCTCCCCTCAGAGACCACTGTAGCAACGCTGCAATAAAGGAAACATTATGTTCATTTGGCAGCTTGATAAACTGTGTCTGGGTTCGTGAGAATTCAATCATGCATCAGATTTAAAATCTCTTTGAAGAGGCAATTTTCTTAAATTATTTTAGTTCTGAGGATCCACTCCTCTAAAACATCAAATAAGTCTGTGTAAGACCTTTTTTTAAAGAAAGATATCTTTCTCTACAGTAGTCACTGTTTGGTCTGGTGTTCTGAATTTTGACAGAGAAGCTCTGTGAGTTAGCTGAGTCACTCAGGCAGCCACAAAGCCAGCTCGGACTGGTCAGAAACCTTTATTTAGAACCTGTACACCACGTTGGTAACATGATCTTAGACAGAAATGGTTGCCCTACCTTTGACCGGGCACACAGCCCTGCCCTGCCTTGGAAAGAAGTCCACAATCAAAGTCTGTTTTTGTCCAGTGTGTGTCTGCTTTCATTTAGCATTACTCATTGAGAACATCCAAGTTGGAAAGCCTTAATCAACCTTTAGACTTTTGCCCCCTTGAAGTGCCCAAAGTGGTTATTCAAGGCAAACACTCCAGAGTCCTCACAGCTGGCTCTGTTTAATACCTGACCCACAATGCCAGCGACTGCTCGGGCCAAGTGAGGGAAAGGTCGAGGCTGCTACGTAGGCAACCTGTAAAAAAACAATGGTGTGTTATTGCGTTATGAGGTGAAGCCAGGTGAAATCCAGACTCTCTCAAAATAAAGCATGATGATAAGGAGAAGCTCAGAGCCTCAGAAGTTTAAAAGATTTTTATAAGATGGAAAATGAAAATGTGGACTGTGCATGGGGGCTCCTGCAGATTCCACATTCACGTCAGTTTTAACTTGATCCAGGTGTGTTGTCCTGACCATCCGGTGAAAACGTGACCATCTATCATTCCTGTAGTTGGTTAAAAATTGACCGAATGTGTTCATGTGCGAGGACATATTGTACTGATATTTCCAAGTGTTTCTGTGCAGTAGATGTTTTTTGGAGCACATGGAGAAAATAACGTCCTAAGCTGGACGTACACTGGAGGATTTGTGGCAGTTTCCAAGCCAGTTTTTTGAGCTGAGTATAGTAAGCAATATCAATGTGATTTTAAAAAATGGCCAACAAGCCATAAACCATCGTTGTACAGAGTACGAGTCGGCTTGGTGCGTACCTCTACACAATTCTAAATACGCATCAACTGATGTGTATTTCTGATATGCCGCCATTTTTTTTTTAAAACTTGTTGACTACAGACATGATCAGGGATGATAATGATGGGGAAAAAAGTACCTTAACTTAAAATAAATAAAGCTCAAACAAACACTCAAAGTTGTGGTAATGATGGTGAGGTTGCTCAGATGGGGCACAGTATCTAAATAATAAAATACAAACTCTGTCCAGTGGTTTGTTGGCTGCCTGCCCTTTGAGATTAGGGCCAACAGGCACAGTGAGATGGTGCTAAGATGAAGCAGGTGGTGTTTTTCCCCCAGCCATTTGTTCCTCATCACGTCTTCCTGCTTTGCATACAAAGACAGTTTGATGAATGACATGTCCATGGCTTGCTTTTTAAGATTTGAATGTGTGCACATATTTCAATTTATGCAAACTGTGTGATTAAAAGGAACTAAAGTAATGTGACTTAGTAATGTGAGCTGTTATCACAAGACGTGGTTTCAGCCTAACATTTGATTTTGTGTGGAAATTCTACCACATTCCTACTGCATACCAACATACTGGTGCGAAAGGGCAGCATAAAAGTTTAGTTATTATTATCGACAATGTTAGTACACCACCACCACATAGCTTGTCTGCTGCTTGTGTGTTCACTTTAGAGGATTTGTACCTTTGTAGCTCTTTGAATGGAAGGTTGTGACCCACTCTAATACAGTTTTGATTTGTCTGATTCACAGATTCAATCCAAGTTTAGCTGTTTAACCACCAGAACCCCCAACACCACACAGTGGCTTTGGAACATGGTTGTTTTTTTAGGAAGAATCTGGAAAAAGCATGTGGAAAATACAAATCTGAGCTTATAACTATCTCAGCTTTTGTTACATGTCTCTATAATAAATCTTCCTGTAATTCAGTAATTGCAGTGAAAGTGAAGAAATGTCTGAGTTCGTTCAGAGACAAAAAAAACAAATGTGACAGGACTGTGTCTGTGGACTAATGCATCAGTGATCTAGCAGCAGCAGCTTAGGAAACACAGTTCCCTTCCTTGACCAGTTGGTGTCAGCAGCGTCAGTCACGGCGTTCGTCGTGACCCAGTTAGCTGAATGATGCCGCTGCCGTTTGACTTGTGACCCAGTGGAGGCAATCAAAGCCTCGCCGTCCCTGCTTTTGTGGTAGAGTCTGGTTCCTCTGAAAGGGAAATGGTTCAGGGGGGTGGGCGGGTGTTAGTGATTGTCTGGTTATCAAAAGACTGCCTATCCGCTCTGTTGGGTGTATGGTGGTGGATCTGGTGGGTACAACCTATTTTTCACATCAGCTGGCTTTCAGTGCCTCAAATTTATTCTCTTCAGGCCAGGAAATGACCACCAGTTTAAAGGATTAATCCGTCCACCAGTAAAGTGATGATTTGGGGGTTTATATTTACAGTATTGAGCTGAAAGAGGAGGAGGATTTCTAAACTGATTTGTCTATCAAATAAAGGTGGATTAACTTCATAATAATAGCTTGGATCAATAAACTTTTTGGTTGATGTTCTTGTTAGAGCATCAAATCTCCTGACTGTCCATAATGGCCTGTTCCTCTTATTTTTCCTTCTGCTGAAGGATGGTCACACTCCTCTTACGCTTATTTTCAGTTGCTTAGCAACCAGGAGGAGATGCTTTTTTCGGGGTGGTACTTTGTGATGGAAGCGGGGGCGGGGTGAGGTGTGCATTGTTCAGGAATAAATGGCTCATGAATGCAGTCGAGGCGAAGAGAGGAGGTGAGCAGCGCTGTTTTAAGTAAAGCATTCACTGGAGGACGGCGTTGTTCCATTACTCACAGTGTCTCACTCAATTAGCACCCCTCATTCACCTGGACTTCACTGCTGTTATGGCAGTGGGTTTGCATCCTAATTATCTTAGTGGCAGCAAGAGAGAGAGAGAGAGCAGGGCCTGGTTGCCAGGATGTGCAACCAAAAAGGCCACATGTGACTTGCATATGCTTGAATTTGCTTCCAGACTAGCCGGAACAGCATGTAAGCTGTAACAGGCATATTTGAAGTGCTTTGAGCCCAATGCAGGAAAACAGATGAGTAAAATAATGCACCATATTTGTAAAAAAAATAGGAAACAGACTGCACACCTGGGACGCAAGCGAGTTTCCACTCTACAGTAGATTTGCAGATCAGCCGAATATTTACGTTTTTATCACATGATGGCTGATCACATGTCAAGTCAAAGGAGCCTCCGAGTTGTGCAAGGGAGCGCAGACTTCTTCTTATCTTTTTAAAAGCCAAAACCTTTATTTTTGCAGATTGTTTTTTTTTTATTGAGACACCTGGAGTGGTGTTGAAATGTCACGACACATTCTAGCTCTCCAATTCTGTTGTTTCTGTGTTACGCCAGATTTACGCAAAGCTGCAGCATAACTGCAGTGTAAAATGCTTCCATTATGGTCAATGAGAGTATTTACACCAGCCGCGTAGGAGCGCGTTTTAGGAGCGTCCCAGAAGCGTAGCTTTGCACTGCTACATGAGTGAATTGTGGCAGTTCTGTTTTGGAGTCTATTTGCACCAACTACATCGAGCAGACAGGAAGTCAGGCACCAGAACAAAAGAGTTTCCGGTGGAGTTTCAAAATAAAGCGCTGTGAGGCTGAACTCTTGCCGATTTAACATCGCTTGCGACAGAGAAACAGCCACAGCCATGTCCGAGGAGAGATTCAGTTTGAAAAGTAGAGAAACGTCATTTTAGATGATAGAACATGCTTTTATATGGACAACGTCAGAAAGGAAAAGGCAGGGAGAGAAGCAGCAGCTGTTCTCAGAGTGGAAGGTGAGGAGCTGCCCTGTGTGTTGAGGGAGTAAACTGCTCTGTAAGCCAGCCTGACACATCAGATAAACAGGCAGGTTACTACGTGAGTTTGTGAGTTCTCACCAGAGTGTGGAATACTCTCGCTGGCAGCGCTACACTACGCTACACTGCTGAAATGCTCCTGGTGCAAATTGATGTTGATGATGATGTTGTGAGAAAGACGAGTTTATTACGTCTGTAAAACACTACGCTACGCTTTAGCGTGCGGTGTAAATCCAGGGTTATAGTTTCTGTGATAAATGATTTCCCCATATAAACATGCATTTCAAATCTGACAGATGAAACCCAGTTTAAGGATTTGATGTGACAGTGATGCAAGAATCTTGATGCCTCTGCAGAAAAAATGGGGGAACGTGTCGGCGCTGCCAGATGTCCAATTAGTTTATTCGGTTACTAAATTGGGTTCCCTTTAGAAGAAGACTTCTATGAAAATGCTGTGTGGGTGCTTTGCTTTGTTCTGGCTTCAAATTTATGAATCGAATCAATCTGAAAGGCCCTGAGCCCTCCTTCTTACTGCATCTCAGTGAAGCATGTGATGCTTTGGCAGCAGATGGTTCACTGCCTGTACTAACACAGAATAAAACATTCTGCTGCATTGTTTTGTCACATGTTTAGCTTGATTTTTGCAGAACACTGGGAGAAATTACTCCCAGCTCTTGCTCAGCTCTTGTGTGATTATCACACCAATATAGCGCTCCTGTCACATTTAAACCAATGCTGAATATAGGGGCCAAAAGTGTGAAAAGCTGACGTGAGTGCAGGGGCACACTGAGGCCCCGTTCACACTGGAGAAAGTCATTCCAGCTAGAGTAGGATTGAGCCCAGACAGCCTTTAAGCTGGATGCGTTCAGACCTATTTTCAAATCTGGCTAGCACACAGTTGTGTCCGCACTCAATCCGGCTTCATCCAGCGTGTTTGCTGTCCTCCAAACCACTAGGTGGCGCCTCGTAATATGGCTAATAATGTGGCTAGCCGGATTCGCTAGCCACATTTGCGTTCACACCTGAGCCACATTTGAGCCAGTCCGGCTAGATCCACTTCTCGAGGGTGGATCTAGCCGGCTTGAAATCAAACTGGATTCAGCCGGATTGGAGGTGTTCACACTCGAAAAAAAACACATCTGGATTGATCTGGATGCGGCCAAATCCTGCTTAAGCCACATTTTTTTTCCCCAGTGTGAACAGGGCCTGAATGTGAGAAGATGGGAGGGTAACACACAGATCCCTGCTTACCATCTCCTTACCTCTCAACAGTGTTTCAGAGAAATCTGGGACCCTTGCTGTAATCACCACAACCTCAGGAGAGTCAAGACGTGTGATGCAATTTTTAAACTGTGAATCTCAGAAACTAGTTTGTGGAAAAACAATATATTTTGTTAGGATTTATTATGGATTTTGTGAGCAAAAATATCAAGAAATGTCTGCAAATCATGAATTCCACACTCCACACTGCAAGAAATGATTAGTATATTTTTTTGCAGTGTAGCAGGAGCACAGAAGGGGACTCTTGCCTGAGCTTGAAGGACAAAGACATGGAGCGAGGAGGAGGTGGAGGAGGAGGGTGTATTAGACACAAAAGAGCAGAGTCCTCCATCAGTGCACGTTCCTCTATTCAGCAGCAGAGCTAATCCACATGCTAGCTAGCTTTACCCGGTTCACAGTGGGTGACACGAGAACCTCGGGCTGTCTGCCCATCTTATTATTTGGGTTAGCAGGCTGTTGCACTGGCTCTCCAGTGTACCCGTTTGTTTGCTCGGTGCATTTGCACTTACGCTGTTGTGTTCTTTAATAGGTTTTAAAATGCTTCATACTAGAGTCCCCATTAACATTTACATTATGCATCAATGAGACTTAATAGCAGCAGCCGGCTCACTCTGAGGGATCCATGCATTTTGTAAGAGGCTGAAAAATGTATGTATGTCATTGCAGGTTCAGTCAAAACACCAGGGATCAAAATAAAGTTTACACAAAGAGGGAAAATCTGTTTTCTAGGTGAATTAGTCGCTGTAAAATTGACAATAATTTCCTGTTTTTAATCAATATGTTTGCTTTTGATTCATATGTTATTGACGTTTTGGCTCCATGGTGGCCAGGTGTGTGTGTGTGTGTGTGTGTGTGTGTGTGTGTTAACTGCAAGTAAACAGGGGTCTCTTTTGCTTTATACTTGTTTCAATTAGTCGAACTGACAGACCACCGCCAGCCCTCTGCGCCCCCCCCACTCCCCCTTTTTTTGGGTTCCAAAGTAGACCAACCATTTTGATTGGCCTGCTTCCCACATTATTTCTCCAGTGCCCCCTCAGCTGCCGTCCGCCTCCTCCGTCTTTATCCCCTCTGTCTCTCTGTCTCTTTCTTTTTCTTGTCCATACATTCTCTCCTCCTTCGCTCATAGGTTCCTTATGTTGCCTCCTCCTTTTCTTTATTCACTGGCTACCCATCTATTCTTCTGGTCTCTCATTACGTCCCATCATTCGGTTATTTTTCCCCTTCTGTCTCTCCGTCTTCCTCCTTGCGTCTCTCCCTTCCTCCATCTAGTCAGTCAGTCTTTCTACAGCTCTCTCTCTCTCTCTCTCTCTCTCTCTCCCCCCTCCGTCCTGACGTCACTGGCTGTTTGCGTAGCTATTGTCTTACAGTGGCTGCAGCCGTGGTGGCAGCAGCTCCTCACCAGATTTTTTTTTTTTAGTTTTTCACTCCCCCCTCCTCCATTTCTCTCCTCCTCCTCCTCCTCCTCCTCTCCCCTGGAAAGGCTCCCCCTCTCTCTCTCTCTCTCTCTCTCTCTCTCTCTCCCCCCCCTCTCCCTCTACATTAGTAAATCCTACAGTGGAATGAGAAGTGAGAGAGTGACGGAGAGGAGAGGATGAGAAGGATGATATAGACTGCAGAAAGAGGAGAGAGCCACAACCACACCGCCGTGTCTGGATTTGCCCACGGTTTGCCTTGGCTGTGGAGGATCTATGCTTTATTTAGGTTTATTAATCCTCCGTAAGGATTCCTGTTCTTTTGCGGCGCGTGTGTGTGTGCGGTCGGAGGAGGGCTTTTAAAGCGGCAACGGACAGCGGAGCTGGGGCATCTGGCCGTCTGGGAGGCATCGACAGCCGGCGGGCTGCATTGTGTTGCTTTGATGACCCCTGCTGTGTAGCTGCCTGCTCATCAACCTCCCCTCTCTCTCTCTCTCTCTCTCTCTCTCTCTCTCTCTCCCCCTTTCTCTCTCCTCTCTTTCCTCCTCCTCCTCCTCCTCCTCCTCCTCTTCCTCCTCTCTCTCCATCACAGCTCCCGGCCCAGCCATGTTCGGCACTGAGTCCTCATGTAAGTACCACCACCATCCTCCCGTCTCGTCTGTATTTGTCTGCGTTATTGTACCTTGTTTTTGTCTTTTCTGTGTGTTTCATCTGAAGGAGAGGAGGAAAAGGAAGCTGCTAGATTTCCTCTGTTCCTGCATCCCTCCTCTCCTCTCCTCTCCTCTATTCTTCCTGTTTTGCCTCCATGGTTGCTGGTGGCAGATTGCATGGGGAGAAATCTGGGATCTACCATTTTAGCACAGAGGGTCGACACTACAAGCTAGCTGGCATGTTTGGCTTACATCCTGCCTTGCATTCTCTCACTCTGAGCCTCACTGTGTGATGCAATCACCTCGTCTCTTAATGTATATGCAGTCCTCTTCAGGGTAATAGCGTGCTGGGTTGAGTGCAAGTCCGTCCTTGTGCATGTTATGCGAGTGAGCATGTCAGAAGATGGATGCTTTTGCCAGAGTTGCATCGTTTCCAGAAGCATCAGCCACTTCTCTTCTTTCCCTTTGCTCAGTCACATCCCTGTAAGGTGTCAGTGGAGCATTTCCTGTCACAGATCTATTGAGGCTAACTTGGCACATGACTGTCGTGTATGTATTTTTTTTTTTACATGTGCAGCCAGCTTAGAGGAGTTTGCAGCATTGATCTCTTGGTGGGTCGACGCCTTTAGGCGAATCCCTTTGTCCCCAAACCCTCACAGGCAACCCTTTCACTTTGATCAATACCATGATGGCTCACTCCACTACCTGCTCGACGCTTCCAAGGAAGTCTGAGCTGATGTGACTGATGCTGTCATGGCTGCACTGAGCCAAAAAAGTAACTTGGGATCAGAGCTAGCATGCAGCTGCACAGATGGTGCCGTGTTAGCATTGTGGCTGTTAAAGTGATGAAAAGCTGTCAACACGTAACTCCTCCAGCAAACAGTTGATTGCAATCTCTGGAATGTAGAGCTGAGTGGAGTATATTGGAAGTTTGTCGCATGTGACGGGTCACAAATCACATGTCACCGAAGCCTAGCTGAGGTTGTAGCACTGAGGTTCTGAATCCTCTCCCTAAATTTGAGGTCATTTGAGGGTCAAACGTGATGCATTCAGCCTGACAGCAGCTTGTTCTTCTGTTACAGGGTCTGTTTTATTGCTTTTTTAAATGGTTTGAGCTTGTTTACCATGCACTAAAGGAATGTTTAAACCTAAGGAGATCTACAAGTGAAGGAATCATGTTATTTGTTCCCTTATGAGTTGAATAAAAGCAGAAAAAATAAAGATTTTTTTAAAAAAAATAGTTTATTAAAGGTTTAAAACATCTGTTTTAGCAGATTATTGATTTTGAATATAGAAACAGATGTGGAAGGATAACAGATTTAACAGGAGAAACACCGCACAGCCCTACCAGTATGTACTCTGTGCAAAGAACAGAAAAATGAAGCTCATATGAGCTGTTTTACTGCTGTAGCTGGATTATTTGGCAGTCAGTTTCCCACCATGCTCTCTGTCTGTAAGTCTTTATATTTCATCATGCTTGCAGTTTAACACAAGTCAGAGAAATAAAAATGTAAGGCCAAAAAGCACCATCACACTTTCTTTGCAAACAGACGGAACAAGCTCCTGCACATAGATTTGTTACTTGATGGCTTCAAGTTTTTTCAACTTGAAGCTCAGAAAAAGACCTTTTCCACGAGATGGCTGCATGTGGCTGCAGACACTAGAAAAAGTGTATTATTGGATGTGGAATATGTCCAAAGCTCATTGTTTGTCAGTGTGTATTCAGTGGGGAAAAAAAGGACAAATTCTATAATGGCTTTTTGAGATTTCTGTGAGAGACTGAATGAGCAATAAACGTAGGTCTTCTGTAGGTTAAAGTAATAAATTCAGGCGTGTTTAATGAGGCACTCAGGGGGAAGTGCAGCATGTTTTATAGGCTCATTCTCTGGAAAAGCTTTGTTTGGAACCAGGTTTATTTCACACAAAGTTTTTGTTCAAGACAGAGATTGTCTCTGCTGCAATCTTCAGACAAATATAAAGCCTTCAGCCATTTCTAAAGATCCTTCCTATTGGTCCAAACCCTCATATTCTGCTGTTGTCACTCTTGCATTGTTCAGGCTGGCTGTGCGGACACCTGGCCTTGACAGAGGCTCCTCTATGCTTTGCCAATCTTCACAGCACTGAGAGAACCTGTAAGCTGCAGACAGGCCACAACATTGTCCTGTAATAACAGTAATGATGATAATAGTCATTGAAGCGGGTAAAAAGGTCTCATGTATTTGCTTTTATCATAATGTCTAGAAATAAGACATTAGCATAATTACAGGGAGCAGTTGTTTCGGCAGAGTGTCGTTCTGACCTCTGTGCAGCGTGACATTGACGCTGTGGGTCAGGTTTGGTGTGAAATGTGCCGGATTGCTTCCTGGCAGCACACAGAGTGGACTCCGTTTCCCACTTTGCGTTATGATGGATAGTAGAAAGAAAGAAAGTGTACTCGGTCTGCTGCAATGACATTTAATGTCCCCCAACATCTCCTGTAGTGTCATCTAGCTACCTATATCTGTGGATGCCCTCATTCATCCAGGTCATAGTCATTTCCAAGAGTTTAAATCCAGGCAACTGGACTCAAGGATTGTTTTTTGAAGACGTTTCTCCACTCACTCCCGTCTTCAAAAAAACAATCCTTGAGTCCAGTTGCCTGGATTTAAACTCTTGGAAATCATTTAGCTACCTGTTAGCATTAGCGTAGATTTTTAAGACATGTAAAAAAATAAGTAATTAGAGTATTTGGTAGCGTATAGAATAAAACTCTTTCTTCTCGTGAGCTTGTGTAAACACAGGTTTTATCTTGACATCTTAAGTTTCAGTCAGGAAGTGGTAAAATAGTGACACAGTTTTGGGTTTTGGGATTCATTTCTGCAGAAGTTTGCTATAAAACATTTGAAAGTAAATGTAAATAAATATGTTCAAAACCCACAAACTTTATACTTGCGACATTTTTAATACCGTATTTTCACGACTATAAGGCGCACCTAAAAGTCTAAAATTTTCTCAAAAGTCGGCCCTGCGCCTTATAATGCGGTGCGCCTTGTGTATGGGTTGAGTACCAGACACGGGGACATGGTACGTAAACTACGTACGCTGGCAGCAATTCACCAATCAGCTGAACAGTACGTCATACGTACACTACGTACACTAGCAGCGATGAACCAATCAGATGGATACTACATAACACACCGGTTCAGCCGATTGGTGAATTGCTGCCAGCGTACACTACCTACGCTGGCAGCAATCAGCTGAATGCTACGGTACTGGCGCAGCAACTTCCAGCGGATTACAGCTTCCGCGTTATGCAGTGACAACATTGCCAGCAAAAACATCCAGCCCAGCCACATCACCAACATGGATGAAGTCCACCTCACTTTCGAAATCCCCGTGAACCAAACTGTGGAGAGAATGGGGACCAGCACTGTATCAATACGGACTGTAGTGGTGGACTGGATGGTAATGGACAGAAACTTCCGCCTATGGAAGAGAAAGACTCTGCCTAAAGAAATGTTTCCAGCAGGAGTCTTTGTTAAGGAGAAATGAGGAGACGAGGAGTGGCTCAGGGAAGTTTATGTAAAGAGACCGGGTGGTTTTTTTCCACGCATCACCCTCGCTGCTGATACGCGACTCCGCATACGCCCGTCTCACCGCTGGTGTAAAAATACAGGCGAAGCAGATGAATTCATAGCTTGCCGTTATCCCGGGAGGGTTAACAAAGAACTCCAACCGCTGGACATCGGCGTAAACAGGGCGTTCAAAGTAAAGTTGCGAGCGGCGTGGGAGCGATGGATGGCGGACAGCGAGCACAGCTTTACTGGGAGGCAGCGCCGGGCGAGTTACGTCAGTTATGTGAATGGATTGTGGACACATGGGCTCATGTTTCTGCAGTGACTGTTGCCCGAGCTTTTGTGAAAGCCGGCATAATTTCCGAACAATAATAATAAATAATTTCCGAACAGCCAGCCGGCAACGTGTGTGGCTGTGACTCTGACAGCGATGAGAGGGAAGCTGGCAGGTTTGAACTCGCGCAGTTGTTTCCTGTTTATTGTTGTAATAAATGTTCTGTACAGTCAGCCACTGGTAAGGATGAATTAGGAATCACTGTGGTGCATCTGATTAAAATGCGGGACAACGTATATCCGAAGATGGTCTTTATTTATTAATAAAGTGTAAAGATAAAGTTGGAATCACAACAGGCATTCAGCAGCAGCCACCGCTCTGCCCATAGAAACACACACGCTGTTTCTCTGTCGCTGCCACCGTTGAGAGAGAGGCTGCACCGGCTCCTCGCTGATATCCAGCCGGTTTTTACTGAATCGCTGCTGATAGAGATGTGAGCGGCTTGCGGAGGATGTTTCCTGGGTTTTCGCTTCTGCAGCGCAACGTAACTCTCCGTCTTAAAGCTGAGATGCGAGGGTCCGATCGCAGGAGAGTTGCTCAGGGAAGTTTACGTAAAGAGACCGGGTGGTTTTTTCCACGTATCACCCTCGCTGCTGATCTGTGACTCCATGCGCGCCCATCTCACCGCTGGAGTAAAAAACCAGGTGAAGCAGACGAATTCGGAGCTTGCCGTTATCCCGGGAGGGTTAACAAAGAACTTCAACCGCTGGATATCGGAGTAAACAGGGCGTTTAAAGCTAAGCTGCGAGCGGTGTGGGAGCGATCGATGGCAGACGGCGAGCACAGTTTTACCAAGAATGGGAGGCAGCGCCGGGCGAGTTACGCCACCATATGTGAGTGGATTGTGGACGCATGGACTCATGTTTCTGCATTGACTGTTGTTCGAGCTTTTGTGAAAGCCGGCGTAATTTCCGAACAGCCAGCCGGCAACGACAGTGACTCTGACAGCGATGAGAGGGAAGCTGGTATGCAAGCACTCACACAGTTGTTTTATTCTGACGCTGAAGATGAGGACTTTGATGGGTTTGCGGGAGAGGATTGATTAAAATGTGAGTGTATTGTACAAAGCTGTAATAAAGTTCGACTTAACTCTATGTTTTTGTCCCGTTACCTTTTTATTTACGTACTGGTATGTTTTAGCGTAGCATGCGTCTTAGCGTCTCAGTGTTGTCCGAGCTTTTGTGAAAGCCGGCATAATTTCAGAGCAATAATGAATTAGGAATCACTGTGGTGCAATTTATATCCAAAGATGGTCTTTATTTGTTAATAAAGTGTAAAGATAAAGTTGGAATCACAACAGGCATTCAGCAGCAGCCACTGCTCTGCCCATAGAAACACACACGCTGTTTCTCTGTCGCTGCCACCGTTGAGAGAGAGGCTGCACCGGCTCCTCGCTGATATCCAGCCGGTTTTTACTGAATTTACGTACTGGTATGTTTTAGCGTAACCTGCGCCTTGTAGTACGGTGCGCCTTGTGTATGCGCTGAGGACAGAAATAGACCGTGTAACTGACACTGCGCCTTATAATGCGGTGCGCCTTATGGTCGCGAAAATACGGTACGTTTTTATTTTCCAGAAAAATCTTTTAAATGTTGTCATTTCATGTTTTTTTTTCTTAGTGTAATAGCTAATGAAGTGTCTCTTCATTAGCTATTACCTTTTGGCTTTCAATAGCCAGTAGCGCTTATAAATGCACCTCACTCACATCCAGTGTGAGCACCACTTCACACTCTTCTGGGTGCTCTTACCATCTTACACACACACCCACAGACCCACAGACAGGGCTCATTTGTAGGACCTCATCATTTGTTCCTTTCCTTTCCTCGGTACAGCACAGGTTTGTGTAAAACGATGACTGTGTGTGGCCTCGGTTTCTCTCCTTTGGCACTCATCGAGGAAATTGACGGTTCAGTAGCTCCGCTTGCAGCCCACAGTTGATCAAAACAGAGGTCCAGCTACCATGTATTTATTTCTGCCTGAGTAGATATTGATTTTTTTTTTCTTTTCTTTTAAAGTCCTTTAAACTTTTTCATTAGTACACTGCCAACAATGACAGGAAGCAAATAACCAATTACAAAAATTATCAGCTTGATTCAAACCAGTGAGTTTCAGCTGATTTAACCACACCTGAGACTGTCCATTCAGGCCTGCAGCCTCCGCACTCTCTTGGTTGTCTGATGTCAAGCATCAGCACTACTTGGTGTTACTGTATGTGATTGTAGACATCTACTCCCGACTTTATTGATGACATGCTGCTGTTTGTACATAATCCTATGCACACATCCTTATGTAGAGTCCTCTGTTTTTCAGGTTAAGAGTCACATGTTGGTCTGTTAAGAGGGCCACTGTGTCAGGTCAGCGGAGACACAGGAAAGACGTGTTGATCTCAGACACATTATAGCATGCTTCAGACCAGGTCTGCTCACTCCCAGGTGAACTGGGCCGAGATAGCTTCATGCCCAGTTCTCAGTTTGGTCTTTCTGCTTTCAGATATTTTCAGCCTGCTAACAGTAGGATGAAATACACTATATGACCAAAAGTAAACAGACACCAATGGAAATGTTAATGCTGCCGTCTTGTAGATCTGCATCTGATGATTGTTTGTGATTATGTACCCTGATGATGTTATGGACAAAATATTGGAAAATGTTTCCAGACTAAACCTTCTGAACTTCCGTTCTTGACTAATTGTTGCAGCATATAATGAGGATTTAGATGATAATTTTGTGGGTTTGTGGTAGGGATGTCCCGATCCGATCACGTGATCGGAAATCGGGCCCAATTACGTGATTTCAGACTCGATCGGAATCGGACATTACCTCCCGATCAGGACTCAGATATATATTTATCAGGGCTGTCAAAGTTAATGCCTTCTATGCAGGGTGGCTCTGTGTCTTGTAGTGTAGGGGTATGACAGCTGCTTTTGGCGCGAGAGGTCCTGGGTTCGAGACTTCGATGCGTGTGTGATACCTCCCAGTGTGGCGGTAGCGCCACACACACACACGTTTTGCTGCAGTGAGTGCCTTTATAGAGAGTCCTGAAAGTATCGGATCGGGACTCAGTATCGGCAGATACTCAAAATCAAATGACTCAGACTCGGACTCAAGGGCAAAAAAACCTGATCGGGACATCCCTAGTTTGTGGCTCAAACAAATGAAATTCCCAGTTTGCTGTGGACCAGCTTGCCTGTCCTGACCGCATCACCCTTCACCAGACTTAAAAAATGCTTTTTAGGCTGAATACGCCAGCAAGCACGTATGGTGGCTGGCTGTCCACCACTTTTTTTTTGGCATTTTATAGCTTATGGATATCCATATTTTCATTGATAATTAATTTATTGTCAGCTTTCTGTGGTTCATTTTGACATCAGCTTTGGAGTCGGGTCCATCATCAGCTGTACATTTTTATCTTCCTACATATGTAGCAGTGTGTTCCTCACAATCCATATCAATCCATCACTGCAGCAACATGTAGGTTATTATATTATTAGCATGACTTCCTGTGTGATTACAGTTCCTGACGTCAGCAGGATTATATCAGTTACATCATTATGTGTGGGGAAACCATTAGTTTTTGATTATTCGTAGTTTAGTGTGAGTATATTTTCAGGTTTGGAATGTCCACTGTTGTGTTTGTGCTGCAGTGTGATTTCAGAACTTTTCCTGGGCCTCTCAGGCTTTTTTCCAGAAAGCTTAATTCTAGCCCACAATAACTGCAGATCAGGCTATTTCTGTGTAAGATTAATGAGAGATTGCCAGTAGTGAAGGGTGAGCTCAGGCAAATGCAATTGGCAAATGGAGTCATGTTATGATTGTAGGAGGATGGCTGTGGGCTATACCTTAGTCATATCACTCCAGCATTGTATAAGTGCCATTTCATCAGTGGGAGATTATGCCATTTTATTTCAGCTGGATATTATTTTGCCTGGTGTGGTGCCTGACAAGATCACATCATCCTTCAGTGTGGTGATAAGCCGCTAATGGACTTTGATCTAAGGACGCTCCAGGTTGTGTGTTGCATTTGTTTGCTCCAAGAGCAGCAGAGTGAGGTTCTTACTGAAGATGGCCATTTGATGAAAGCACTCTGACGGCAACCAGCTGTCTCTGTTGCTGTGGTAACCCCCCCCCCCCCCCCCCCCCCCCGTAAGAATGGCAAAACGGCAGAGCGATCGGGTTTCTGTGGTAACTGCTGACTTCTGCTATTTTTGTCTCTTGAGCTCATATCGTGGTTGAAAGTTGAGTGAGCCAAAAAGGAGCTCATTGTAGATAAACTAATTTTGCCGTTAAGCTGCTGTTGTTCATTAATGTCCGTGGATTGCATTTATGATTATCATCGAGCTATCCACCCTATAAAACCTGGCAGTCTGGCATGTTATTTGATATTTAGATGTATTATTCTGCCATTAGAAAACATTGCCTTTTGCCAAAAACATTCAAAAATGCATGGGGCTCTTTTCCTCACTTTATTTAGACACAAACTTTAGACACAAACATGAGGTTAACTTGTGTGCAGATTTTTAAAACATGCACCCAGATGTTCATTTTGCCCTTTGGTTATTTGTTTTTTTTTTTTTATGCTGAATAGTTTTTGGTATCCAGTAACTATCTGTCCATGTGTGGTGCAAAGCTTTTGTGTTGTGTCGCAAATATTTGTGCAAAAAAGAAACTGGTTGCTACTGCCAGATGTTCCTGCTCCTGGTATGAAGCAGCTCTTCTGTCATCATCATGCTAAACTGACCTCTGCGTCTGTAAGGCCCCGTTCACACTGGAGAGAGTCCATCCAGCTAGAGTGGGATTGAATCCACACATGGTTGTTCACGCTCAATCCAGCTTAACCCGGCTTCTTCGTCGTCCTCTAAAATGGTAGGTGGAACATGGTAAAGTTCAGAGCGTTCAGGCCGCGGTAGGAGAGCGAGTGCCATGCGCTTTGTTCTCTATACCGACAGTAGGCTTGTGCAAAATCGTATCGTGTGCAATTGATCGTCAGACAAACTGTCATCGATTAATATTTGCCACTTATCGATTACGGCGATTAGTGCCTCGTCATGATGACGCATTTTTGTGTGCGGCGTACTCTCACCATCACCCGCGCACATGTGAGTCCACAATAACAATAATGGTGGAAGGCAGTGGTGTTCAGTTAAATGATGCGGAGCAGCACGTTCCTAACATAAGTTCAACGTCTGTCACCATAAGCCCGAGCACGAAGAAAGCCGAAGAAAGCGCGACGAGGACACAACGCCGGCTACAGCTGTAGTGCCGCGACATGCATTAGGTGAAGTGTGGAGCGTTGGTTGTTGCCATAGTAACTGAATTTTTGCTCGTATCAAATGAATGAACTCCGATCTTTATTTACGGACTCCACAGCAAGATAGGAAACATTACAACAGCGAAGTCTCCTCCAGCAGATATTGAAAGAATTCCACTCAGCTGAGAATCCGCGGTACGTTTAGTCATTGTGCTCCTTACGACCAAACGAAGCGCTGGAAGAACGTAACACAGGTTGATTTGCACAGACATACGTTTAAATGTGAAATTGTCCGGTTTGTTTATTTGTTTGTTTTTTCTGCTGCTGTTCTACAGTCTGAGTGAAAACATGCACTAGTCTGTGACATATTCAGTCACAGGTTCATTTGCACAGACACATTTTTTAACTTGAAATAATCACTGATGTGACTTTTCTGAACGTATTTGTCTATTTGTCTGTTTAATTTTAATGTTGACATGCTTTGTGACCTTAAGATAAAAACATTTGAAGGACAAAGTTACTTTAAATGTTTGCTTCATTATTATTTTGAAGCAGTTTGTGCCTCAATATTATTATTATAATACATATTTCAAACATGGCTGATTGGTGCCTAATCACTACTCAACAGCTTAACCTGTTAGAATGAAGTAGTTAACTTGACTGATGATTTGTCGGTATCATGCTAGAACACTGTGCCAATTTAGAGTCAAAAACATGTCAGTGCAATTGTCATCAATTAATCGTCAAATTAATCGTTATCGGCTAAATGCCACAATTAATCGTGATTAATTTTTTTGCCAATATCGCCCAACCCTAACCGACAGTACTTTGAACAACACTTAAGGCAGGAAAGGTGTGAGTGTGTGGGACAGCACATGTTATCTTTGATTTCATCTGTTAAACCAAACATTTCTGCAGCATGTTTGTTACATTTTCATTATGACTCATGTCATGATTCCCAGTTTGTTTTCCTTTGCATCCTGCCCTGATTCTTCTCACCTGTGTGTGGACCTCTGTGTATTTAAGGCATGTGCTCCCCTTTGTCACTTTGTCCTGTCTTGTCCTGTATCTCCAGTGTCTCCACTCTCCAGTGTCTTCAGCATGCACTTTGTCCAGGTTTAGTTTCTTTGACCTTTTGTTTAAGACTTTATTATTTTCCTCTGAATTTGGCTCTTTCCTGAACTCAACCTTAACACCTAATATTTGAGGTTCACCTGCTGTTTTCTCATTTCTCTCATTATGAGTTAATCAATAATTTCCATTAAACTTAGTGCTTTATCCAAAGGTTACAGTAAAGCCTTTTCACCTTACCCATTAAACTCATGTATTTGCTAACAGCAGCAACATTATTATAGTAAAAGTTGATTGAACCACAGAGAACATTTAGGCCTGATGAAGTCAGACCACCTCAGAATCATTGTTCCTTCTTGATGCACAGAGCAGCTCTGAGCTTCTCTGTCTGTTCTCACACTGCAGCAGCTTCCATGTGTTCTTGGTTCTTGTGCTTCATCATCCATCATTTCCTCTATAGAAACTTCTGCATGTCACATACTTGTGTCTACATCCACAAAGAAGAAAGCAGCAGTGAAACAGTAAAGTTTATATTTTATGTTGTTTATTTTCAATTCTATTAAGTTTTTTTTTTTAAAACCCTTTTTTGCCTGACCCCCCGAGCAAGCACTTTAGGCGACAGTGGTAAGGAAAAACTCCCTTTTATCAGGAAGAAACCTTGAGCAGGACCAGTCTCTTGTGGGGGGGCCCTTCTGCTGAAGACCGGACGGGTTTCTTGCAGCTCCTCCTTGCCTCCAATCCATCCTGCTTTTAGAGAATATGGTGACTGCTGCATCTTTTTTCAGGGTAGTTCTGGGCGCTGCCACTCAGCCAGAGCGGTGTGCCTCATCTCGCAGCGATCCAGATTAGCTCTGGTCTCACGCTGTCAGAGGATGCAGCCCCCCGGCCGCATCGTCTGACAGCCAGAGATGGCGGGAATGACTCTTCTACGTCTCAGTGGAGACACCCCCCCCCCCCCCCCCAATTTTGGGAGGTACAATGCCACTGTGGTAAACACTTGTTGTGGTAGGAGCCTTCTCTGTTGACGGCACAGAAGCTATGCTAACGATTACAGACCGACTAGTCCAGCAGCAATAAGGCCACATCGCCATCCATCTTGAGTTTTAGCCAGTCTGATAATCACTCTGGTGCGGTTAAAACTGTCCCCGTGAACCCAGAGGTATGACAGGATTCACTAGCAGCATTTGCGTTCAGACCTGAGCCAGATTTAAGCCAGTCCGACTAGATTTCCCCAGTGTGAACAGGGCAAAAGTGGGCATTGTTGTGCATCACTGGGTGAGGCCAACGTGAAGTAGAGTAATTATACAAACCTAGAACAGTTGGCTGTTTCCCCAATAAGTCTTGTTTTGTTCAAGCATCCTTCAGAAACCTCCTGATCAGTGGATTGTAGCAGCACATTAGATTTGTCTGCTTCATTCACTTACATGTTTGGATTTCCCTCCTCTGTGGGGAATTTAGATGATGAACTTTTGCCTTGATCACTCACAGTCTCTCAGTTCTGTCTTTTTAAATGTAACATCCACTTCTAAACTTTTTTTTTACATCATCGTAGTTTTTTACTGGAATTCAAAATCTCCATATATGGATCTCAGGCTGGTTGTCAGCAAACCGGTCCGGCTCCCAGGCTGTTTGCTGCTGCCATCCATAACTGCAGCAGTACACAGAGCTTCTGTGCCAACAGCAACAGATCTGAGGCTCTGGAGCTTTAATGATCACAGACTTGGCTTGAACCAGGGGAACTGAGGTAATTCTGTGGCTCTCGAATTCATTCTCGACATGCCTGCTCCTTGCTTGATATGGAAACCTGAATTTCTTTGATTAATGACAATAAACTTGGGACCATTTGTATTGTATGAACTTGTTCGTATCCAAGGCTACACATTAACTGTAGAAATAAGCCAAACACTCATGGATTTGACGTCATCTATTGATGGTCATTTGCACCGTGTTTTTGTTCTGGCCGCTGGAAGGGTTTCAGAAGTCTGGTGGTTTCAACTTTGGACTATGGACATCATGTACATGAACATTTATATACAGTGTGTGTGCTAGACTCTAGCCACTAGCAGTCAGATTAAAATATGCTATCAAGAACCTGCAGGAAGCAAAGGAGAAAGAGGAGGATTGCTCTGTCTTTGTCTCTTTACATTGGTTCCTTTGCAGCGACGGAGCAGGTCACTATTAAAAAGTGACTAAAATGGGAATGGACTTAATCTTAGACGGCAGTTTTCAGCCTTTTTTCAGGCTGCATGAATGAATTTGTTGTTTGAAAACACAGATGCGGAGGACACCTGCGGAGTTTAATTTTGAAAACCTGCTGGATTCTTTGTGTCTGACCTTCTGCCTGCTCCGTCTAGTTGGTGCTGATTGACACAGCACGGCCATGACAGAGCATCCTGATATCGTTTGCAGAGCAGAGTAGAGGGGACAACGGTGAAACGTGCCATGGCATGTTTGATGGGACCAGACCAAGCGGCAACCTTCGGGGCTCAAAGTGGAAGCCCATGCGGAAGTGTCAAAACTTGTAATTCACGCTGCAACAGCTGGGGGTTGGCTCCAAAAGCGAGTAATTTCCCATAGACTCCCATGTTAAAATGGCCGACTTCACAGCAGAAATTAACATGTTTACGGCCTGGTACAAAAAACCACTCTGGTCTCAGATGATAGGTTCTCTTCTAGTGTCAATTGTACGGGGGGTGAATTTTTTTACAACCCACTCGTTTCAATTGTATTCGGACTTAAAATTACGCATAATTATGGGTGTTGCCGCTTGAGTGACAGACAGTTGCCGTATCACAGCGTGAGTTTCCTGCTTCCACGATCGCCCGCCCCCCTAAACCCCGCTTGTGCTCCCCCTCTTTGTCCATATTTGAGAGTTTTGGTGGACGTGACGCTGTCAACATGGCGGCGGTCATCACATCCCGGAACCTCCCACCGAGCCTCAAAACGGCTCTTCAGAAACAAACGGGTGACGTCACGGAAGCTCTGTCCATAGTTTTTACTGTCAATGGACCAGACTCATCGGCTAGAGTGGCAGCCACACATGGCATGGCGCAGCCTGAACGTATCGCAAACCCTCTTGGTGGGACCCAGCAGTCATTCGACTTTTTTGTTTTTACAGCATCATCTTAGTGGCATGAGTAAACTTTAAATTTTTTACCTGCCACATGTTCGTTGAGTAGGTTTCTGGGCAGTCTTGGTGCTTGACTGTAATAACTTCTACTGTTCATATTGGCATAAGGTGTTAACTGTTATTGGCTTTAAAATCCCTTTGTCAATAAACCAATATGAGGCTCGGGGTACTACCCACTTTATTCACTTCACATTCATTCCCTGTGAGTCAGGACAACATTCAACCACAGTGTAGTAAGAAATCAGCGAGGTCCAATGCGGCTAAACATATTAACTAACAGGCGTCGATGCAGTCAGTCAGATCAGCTGTACGCTCTGCTGTTGGTGGGAGAGACGAAGAATGAAAACATGGCGTGCACACTCAGACATATGTATGAGGTGTGTAAGGCCTGTGATTAAACAGGATAGTGTGGCTGTTAGCCTAAAGCTAGTCCCTGAGAAGGGTTTTATAGTTGATTGGGTGAAGATGACATCAAAAGCGGACTTTAGGGTCTAAAAAAAACATCTCATTTCTCCAATTGTTTTTCAGAATATTCAGTTATTATGTTGACATAGGCACTCTCTAAGAACCACCGTCCATCCATTACAGCAGCAGCTGCACATCTGCTTTTGTAACTTCTGGTATATCTGAGCTTCACCGCTAATGAGCATTTCTTTCAAACCTTTGAATTTCATTTAAGTTGCATCCTTTTTATTGTGCAGTCTGAGTGATGATGATGATGATGATGATGATGATGAAGGCCACCCCATAGTCATTCTTCCTGGTGAATCCTCGTGGAAGTGTGGTGTTAATTGAATCGGTTCAGTAGAGGGAAATTGCCACATTTGTCATCATTGTGCTGCTACACACAACATAGAACCACTGCTAACCTCGTCAGCCTTTTAATTCCACTCTCTCTACTGCCATACTGTAGTGTTTCAGCAGGCTGGAGAAGGCAAAGGGGTGCCTCATGATCACTTCTAATCAATGGAAGAAGTGAGAACTTTAGTGTCTGGTAGCATGATAATGTTTCATCCTCCCCAGACTGCTGCTGCTTCACAAATGGCTAAGCAGCACAAACTCCTCAAGCTCCCATTTTCTCCACTGAAGCTAGTCAGTGACCATGAAAAGGATTGGAGTATATGTGGCCACATGCTTGGAGTAACTGTGTGTACCTGGGTAGTGAAGAGATTTTGATATATTTTCAGTGTTTGGATAAATAAAACATACGTCTGTTGAATTAATCAGGAGAACTGGATGATTTTCTGTATCCTAAAATCTGCACTGTGAGACTCCATCCATTCTCCTGGAGGGTCATTTAGGGGTTGTCATGGTTACCTCTGCAGCAGGAGGCAAAGGAGCACGCCCTGCCCCCGCCCTCCTTCATTAAAATCGTTGTTATTGATTGGTTGGACTGGTATCTAAAGCCCTCACCCCTCACCATCCCATCCACCCTCTCTGTACTTATTCTGCTGGGTTACCAGAGAGAGAGAGAGAAAGAGAGAGAGAGAGAGAGGAGGACAGAACTATTATACAATTGGATCAGCGTGCTGTCACTCAAACACAGGAGCCAATCAGAAACAGAGACTAGACCAGGGGCCCTTATGAGATAATGTGCTGTATGAAAGGCGACTGGCTTCTGCTTGTATTGATGAGGACTGCCAGTGGAGAAACGTATTCTTGATTTCAGGCAGAGAAAAATCTTACTTTCACTGCGAAGAATTTATTAATTTATTGATCACTTATTTATTAATTAGACTGCTTGTGGCCCTGTTGGATGTTTCAGTGGAATGGAGGGTAAGCACTGTGGTTTTGCCTCGTTTGTTCTGCAGCTAACAGGCAGCGTGTGCTTGCTGTGTTTCTCATCCTTTGCCTTGCAAATGGACTTTTATATTGTGTACAGCAGGTGGCCTGTGCATTTTGTGTTGATATTCATGAAGTAGACAGTTCACTTGGTACGTGGGCTAAGGCCTGCTGACTGTGTGTGTGTGGGTTATGCCAGCTGTAGCTGATATCTGTGTTTACATAGTGGCTTGTTGAGCAGTCAGAATAAACCCTGTATTTATTTTCTGCTGGTGTTCCATATGGATGTTTTTTTTCCTTTCTTTACTTTTGTTCTCTGCTGCTGTGGACAAAAATCATTTAAAATAACATGTTCTTTTTCAGCATTTTCAGCATTTGCAAAATTCTGCACATGTTCATTGTTGTTTGAAGGGATTTACAGCTGGGGGGGGGGGGGTGCCTTATCCATCAACTAGCAAAGAAAATGAATGGTTAAATCCATCATGCTGGTTGTTACTCTTCAAGTTGTTGTAAAAGGAGCATGATAATCACATTTTCCCATTACATTTAATTTATAGTTCACTACAGATGGGGAACAAAATGACAAATTAATTAAAAAAATGCATATTACACTAAAGTTAAAAGTAAGTTCTCTTAGCAGTCAGCTTGTTATGTGACCTTCAGGTCTCTTCAGATGAAGATAAGACAACATGCTGAAGATCTCACTTGTCATAGTTGAATTTATTCTTGTGTCCTTGCCACCGGCACCCCCACTGTTTGCTGAAATGGTCGGGCTCTGGTTAAAGCACCCAGAGGCCAGTTGTAATACAGTAGGTGCCACATACCGTATTTTCCGGACTATAGGTCGCACCATCCAAAAAATGCGTAATGAGGAAGAAAAAACCATCGATAGGTCGGACTATTAGTCGAACCAGCGAGCCAGCGAAAAATCACTACGTTTTTTAGCGTAACTTTGCCTCTTGAAGTCCTCTTAACTTAAGTGGTGCAGCTGCAGGGCATTGAGAGTGAGACACACGCATTTCAACAAGTTCTCACGCGGAGAAACGATTAGCTTCACCGCACAGAAACTCCTATAAAAGGCGACTACTGTGCGCTATAGCTGTCTGGAATTGGCGACCTGTCGGCCTATCGGCTCAGTTGCGAGCACACGTTCCATGAGCGTCACCTATGCTCAGAATGAAAAATGTGGACAAGCTGGAGGTGGAAGAACCGTCAGGAGAGGGACACAACAGCTACCATGATATCTGAAGTAGGACGTCAGGACACAAGGCTAACTAATTGTATATTTTTTTATATATAAGTCGCACCTGAGTATAAGTCGCACACCCAGCCAAAGGATGGAAAAAAATGTGATTTATATTCCGGAAAATACAGTATTTGCATTTGAATTGAAATTAAGCAACAATTGAGCTTAATTAATAACCTGGATGCCACCTGTTGTAGATTATTAGCTTTGTTTATAGAGTAACAGACCAGTAGATAGCAAACACTAATATCTGTTGTCCTCATGAAGTGATGAAATGAAAGTGATGATACATGCACAATGTGCCCAGCTGCTGCTGTTGAGATGTTGATGATTATTACTGAAAGTCTGCATCCCAAAAACACTTGTGTGCTGAACTTAAATTTAATTTAGGTTTAAATTAGTTTCTGTACTGAGCTTACAGATACTTTGGTAACTTTTAATGCTAAAAATAGGCACAAATAAACATTGCATTGCTTCACTTAGAGGCGACCTCACCAGCTTTTGCTGCTGTGAGAGATGCTGGCTGCTCTCCATCTCATTCAAAGGTCAGCACAGGTAGTTAGACTCAGACAGGCTCTGCTGGCTGCCCAATCAGTCACAGGCCCTGCTATATGAGCCAGCCAGACTATGAGGTACTTCCTACCCAGGCCTGCCAACCAACAGCTGAGGTAAGGAAGCCTGAGCCTGCACGAGTGCTGTGCTTAGTTTCTGCTACTGCTCCAGAATCATAGAAAGCAACGCACACTCCAGAAATACCTTTACAGCAGTTTTCCAGCTCTGCAGCGGCACTTTTGTGGAAAGACCTGCTGAAGGGCACACACTCCAGCTCCATGTGTGTCACTGTTGTTTTGAAGCATAGCTGTTTTGTTGGGAGCAGTTTACATTGACACTGATGGCTCCACTGGGGTTCACACTCAAACTGTGCAGATCTCAGACTCAAAGGTATCATATCTAAATTTAGAAAAATGCGTTTAGTGTGGGCTCATGGTTCCCTGCAATACAAAGTCCCACACCTCTATGGAAACAGCACAATCATGGCTACAAGTAGAGAGAGCTCAGACGTTGTGCAGATGTTCTACTGACCATTCAGAACTGGTCACAGCTGATGCAGTGCTAACAGGTTTTTTTGTTCAAGGATTAAGGATCTTATTAGTTAAAACCCTTAATTTTAAGTGAAAGCTTTGATAAGACATAAATAAAGTTGAAGCATAGATTTTGTCATATTTTACACTCAAGGTATTTTCATGTCCTGCAGTTGTGTCTGTTATTTACAGTTTCTGGTGTACGTTTGTTGTGTTACAAACCTCCCACTGGGTTCTGGTGTTTTGAGGATCATGTATTTCTGTCATGGCAGCATTTTAAAACATATTGTGGTAGTAATATTGATGCTTTAAACAAAACAAAATAGTCTTCTGTGGTGAAAGGTTGCTAGTGTGTGTGTGTGACTGTGCTTTTATGAGCATGATGTTTGTCTAAACGTGTGCGTCTCAGTGTGTGTCTTTTATCATTCCAGTCAGGCCGGCAGTCTGCCGATCATCCCCCCCCCTCCCTTCAGTAAAGGTCACATCTCCTGTTGTCTCCGGTGACATTTAGTCCCGAGTCTGTCTGATAGAATTTGTCCCTTCAATTCATCATGCCAGTCTTCCCACCACATGCTGTAACTGCTGTCTAACCAATAATAACTCCGTGGAATGGTTAACAGACAACGAGGGCCAACGAATATGAAGCATGTAACTGTGGTGTCACATTCTAGTGTGGAGCTGATCGAGTTAAATGAAGGCTGGAACAGAAACCCCGAAAGCAACATATGTTTTCTGGTCTAAGACGTTCCCTTTCCTGCAGTTCCTTAGTGTTTTTGACACGGACAGGTCATCAGCTCGTCACATGTGGGTCAGCTGAGCGCACCGCAGATGCTACAATTTAGGCGTCATCATTGAAATCCACTGATAGTTAATGTAATTACGTTGTTGTTTGACGTTTTTCCACTGTCCTGGTTGTTGGCATTTTGGTTGTGATGGCAACAAAACCAGAAGTGGTGCCATTGGGAACTGGTTTTAATTTCCAAGTATTAGTCCTCCTGAGAGATGAAAGGCAGATTTTGACTCATTATCATTTCATTACAAGAAAGTAGTCGTCACATACGCATCTGTTACACATAACCATCTGGGAGGAAGATATCTGTGAAGAGCAGGCATTTTCAAAGACTCTACCACTACCTCCCGCCACTATAGGTGCCTCACCTTTGCGTTTCAGCCACTTCTGTGGTTGTTTTTGCACAACTTTATCTTCAAAGTGTCCTATTCCAATTATAATGCTTTGAAAATTATTTAGCTTTAAAAGCTTTGAAGTTAAATTTCTGACTTTTCTTTGTATCACGCTCAACCTGCTTCATCATTTTATGTGAAAATACTCCACACCAGTTACGGCTACGTTGGGATGAAGAGTCTGTTTCACACCAGACAGCAGTGTGTCCTCTGTCCTCTCATCCGGGCAGCTGTTAGGCCTGTTTCACCACAGGCTCATCTGAAAAGACTCCTTTCTGCTGGGCCGAGAGCCTCCACTTCACTGCCATGAATAGCTGACCAGCTGCACTCAAGTTTATGCACGTGTGCGTCTGTGTGCGAACGAAGCCCGGGTTCCTTCTGAGTGGCGTCTTTTGTCCCTCCTCTATATCTTCTCTGTGTGACTCGTAGGAGACTAACATGACACGACAACCCCCAAAACCCCCGTCAAGACGCAGCCGTCTTTCAGTGAAGCATCATTTTCAACACCAAGTCTTTGCCAGGTGGAGCAGAAATTAAGAAAAAAGAATATTTTTATTACAGTGAATGAAAAGGCCACATTTAAACATGTCTTCTGTCACAGAAACCTGTGATCTTCGCTCGTAAATCAGCTAACACACCTCATTCGTAATGATTCTTTTACTCTGATCAGGACTGTAAATGTAGTGCGCTGAAGCACAGCTTATAATCTGTTAAATGAATTATAGATTCATCACCTCGTGACATTATGGGAATGAAAGTTATTTCCAATTATGGGTAATGTGTATAATAATTACTTTTTTATCCTCCTAACAGCATTTATTATAGAAAAGAACTGTAAATCAGGATGGATTGCCAGACATTAAACTTTCAGATGGTCCTTGAACACACCCATATTTCATTACATTTTTTTAAAAAATCAAAACATTTGTCGCTCTCTGTGGCTCAACTAGGACCAGTACATGATTGACTCACATTTGTCAAGCATTCACGTGATGAAAATTCCGTGAATTTATAGCTGATCTGCTGGCTTTCTGCACTGCAGTGTAACTTTAAAGGCAAAAGGTAAATAAATGTAATATTATAAGATTATCAAATATATCTGTATCATGTGGAGCTGCTATTTTGTGTTATGTGCAGGGTTCTTGCAGGGTCTAAAAATTTCTAAAATGTCTAAAAACTTTAAATTTAAGGCCTTAAAAAGTTTGAAAACGACCAGATTTTCACCCAGATTTCCTAAATTTAATCTTGCCAAGTCTTAATTTTTCGTTTTTTGCTTTTATTCATTTCCGAGAAGTGTTGGCCGCATAAAATCAGAGTAAAACGCCGCAATCAGAAGCTGCTTTTGCATCGTCTCTCTTTCTGAGGGGCTTGGATAGCTACCGTTGTTGGAACGTGGCACTACAAATCCAGCGATAACTGCTGGTCATGTTTGCTGCCATGTTTGAGATGCCTGCATGTTCAGTGGTTCCCAGCAAGCTCGCTGTAAACTTTGCAAGCGGACCATCCAGTCAGGGACCTTGGGTGTGAAAGCGCTTGAGTCTCATTCCGGACAAACACCAGCTTGCTGTAAAAAGCCTTCAGTGGGCTCAAGCTATCACCCAGTTTTGTATATCACCCCCGCTGCCCGCACCTTTCTCAGTGCCCGGTCTCTCCGGACTCCAGCACAGTGTCACGACCACTTCGACTAACGACCTTCGAGCTACATTTGGTTCCAAAAATTGAGTCGTGTTGGTCTAAATTTCAGTCACAATGGTCTTGAAAGGTCTTAAAAAGGTCTTAAATTTAACTTACTAAAACCTGCAAGAACCCTGGTTATGTGTATTTTCAAGGAATTCAGAGAAATCTGAGTTAGCTCATCACTTTACATCCTGACTGTTGTGGATCACTGAGTCATGGTGGAGCTGAGAATGTTTGCCACTAGGAAATAAATTATGTAGAAACCTCACAGTTATGTTTTGTGACGTATGCTCTGGACAGAGTAGAGGCATCATCAGTTCAGATGAGTTCAGGCTGAGCAAATTAACCACAACCGAGTCAGACAGCTGGTAAATTGTTTCTACTTGACCTCCTTAAACAGTCACTCACACACCATCTGGATGCTGTTTGTTCTGAGTCACGTATAAAGTCCCTTATTTTTCAGAATCTGCGTGTAAATGTTATATTTCCATTCAGGCTACCAGTGAAGCTCAGTGTCCTCTTTGATTTTTCTACTCGCTGCGTGTCTCTGCTCTGTAGTTAACGCCTGCCCTGGTCCCCTGTTGTTGTGTAATTTCACGTCTGAGCAGCAGGGCTCACAGGGAAATGCCAAACACTGCATGAGGATGACGTGTTTCTGCACGAAACGTTTCATGTGCTGGAATCACAAACGTCCTTGAATCTTGAGTCTTTTTGATGTTGTTCCTGCAATCTGCCTCCTCTGTAGACGTGACCCATTTTATTTTATTTTTTTAACAATTATCCAGCGTTTGATTCTACAAATATCTTTTTATGAAGTATTCCAGAGATAAAACATAACGTAACAATAACAGATCTTCCTGTCTTGTTCTTGTGTCTCCTCTGTAGTAAGCATGTTTCTCAACACTCTGACGCCCAAGTTCTACGTGGCTCTGACAGGCACTTCCTCCCTCATATCAGGACTCATATTGGTAAGATGCACTTGTTTTTATGCTATTTTCTATCTCACATCACAAGCTGGAGAATATGCTGTTTTTATTTTCATGTGTGATGTGAACAAGATGATCAAACAAGCCTTATTTTATAGAACCTTTTAAGCTAGGTGCAGTATAGTATAGTATAGTATAGTATAGTATAGTATAGTATAGTATAGTATAGTATAGTATAGTATGGTATAGTATGGTATGGTATGGTATAGTATAGTATAGTATAGTATAGTATAGTATAGTATAGTATAGTATAGTATATATATTTAATCAAATAAATAAAAAAATCACAGAAATCTAAGTCACAAAATAATAAAAATAATCACAATGGATTGTTGGATAAAATTAAATATATGAATAAATTAATACAATAAAATGAAATAAACTGTAAACAGCAACATGCAGTTCAAATAAAAAGATAAAAAAATAAAACACATATTTAAATTATGTGATATTACATTAAAAGCTAGCCTGGATAGGTGTTTTTCTTTTCAGATATTTACAAAATAATCAATCACGCCATGTTTATGTCACCTTTTAAAAAATCCAATCAGATGCAGTTTAAGGGGTTTTAGCTACTGACCAGAAGTACACGCAAATGGGTTGTTTAAACTAAAACTACATTGTAAAATTCCGATCAACAGCAACACAGAGTTTAAATTAAAAAAACATAACAAAGTAAAACTTATTAAATTATGTAGCACCACATAAAATGCTGGATTGAATAGGTGGTTTTTAGTTCCTTGCTGTGGTTTACAGTGGTGCCTCTGAGCATGTCTGTCTCCCTCTCAGGTTCTTCACGGAGACAGCCAACTGCTCGACGGTGGTTGGTCGGCAGTTATAAAATAGCCCCTCTTTTAATTAACTCTCTGTCTCTTCCCTGCGGGCTGTAGGCCAGTATGCGTAGGCTGCTTGGAAATGGTGTTGAGCTTTACACATGCTCTGTGAGATGATTAAGAAACGCGGATGCCAGTTGGATTCTTCCAGACGAAAGTGTGCATTTCTCTGTAATTGGGAAAAGACGCTAATGTTCAAGTTAGGTCCACTGAAGAGTCCAAGATCACACCATCAAAAATAGTTTTTTCCTTCTCAAGCAGAAGCTGAAAGTTTAACAGCTCGGACAGATGGCTGCCGGTGCATCACTTTACCATGATTGCCTCACAAACACATATTAGTGTTTTTAAACCTTTATTTTCTTAAAGGTCGGGTGGGAGATTTCATTCTGATGCACTTTTTGTTAAATTAGTGTAACTTCTCTTTACAATCCGATAGCAAACAATTAGTTCGGCAGTTTCACATTAAAACGATGAATATGAATCATCTGAAGCTATAAAACACTAAAAACATCAGCCAATCCTCCGGGTGGACCCTGTGCGGAGTATTGGCTGGTTGTCACTCTCTTCCTGCTCTGTGCACCAGAGAGGTACGTGCATGATGGCCGAAGTCACAGACCGCAGCTCGTCTTCAGGTGATGAGCGTCCATGTGATTGGGAGGCGTGGCTTCAGGGTGAGCTCCGAGAGAAAGGGGCGTGTGTTTACTTTGGAAATCTGGCTGACTCTCACTGAGTTTTCAAAATCTCCTACCCTACCTTTAACAGTTCTGCACTAGAACAACTTAAACTTGCTGCAGATATGTGAGATGTTTTTCTCTACATCTCAAAGAGTTTGGTAGCTCTCTGATCTTTCACTCTGTATTTTAATCCTAATTTCAACGTAGCGATGAGCGATGCTCAAACAGGCTTTTGTATGCATGCTCATGCACCTCCACTTGCATAAGCATGAGGGTAACTTGGAGATAAGGCACCTGTTGTGCACATGTTGCGTGGCAGGGATGTCACGGCTGCTAGATTGTGCACAAGAAGAACTCACTCATGCATGCACTTACTAACATGGTCGCACACAGGTAGCTCTGCCATCCACGCACAAAGATGGCCCACATCCTCATCACTCATGCAGACAGACAGAGAGAGAGCAGACTTTTATGTTAATGGTTGGATTTAAAGGATTAGCTGCATAGTAAACATGTGTCTGTGTTTTGACTTGAAAAATGCGAGTCAGACTTTCTTTTTAGAGCTTCAAACAGAACTGTTTCACACACACACACACACACGCACACACACACACGTCAGTTCAAGCAGCACAGAGTTCAGTATCTTCCTTTGGATCACTTTAACATGTAGATCAATAGAAGACTGCGGTGCTCCATTAATTCTCATGACCCGCCCTTCTTCACATTCCCGTGCTGCGGAAGAACAAATTTAACTGATTAGTTTCTCCTCTAAGGCTGAAGGTGGTAATTGGTAAAACGCCGGAGAAGCACACACTCCTGCGTCGCTGTGGCACAAGGCTGAGAGCCATCGATGCAGACGGCGGTAATCAACCCACAGATTACAATAATAAAGACGCGTTAAGCGCCGTTAAAGCTCCGCTGACGAGGTGTTTTCCCGACACCGGCTGGTGGTTTTTAGTATGCATCTCACGTTGGAAAGTCTTGTTGTGTTTATTCAGGTTTTCTGACGGTGGGTGTCTTTTCTTTGAACGGAAGGTTTTCACATCAGAAGTGATCTTTATGGAATAAAAACTCATTTGAATTACATGTCCTCTCTCTCTCTCTCTCTCTCTCTGTGTTTCTTAGATCTTTGAGTGGTGGTATTTTAGGAAATATGGGACCTCCTTTATAGAGCAGGTGTCTGTGAGCCACCTGCGCCCCCTGCTGGGTGGAGTGGACAGCAGTTCTCCCAGCAACTCAAACACCAGTAACGGGGAGGCAGATTCCAATCGGCAAAGCGTGTCTGGTAAGAACTGATACGGTCATTGTGACCTTTAAAGCAGCAGAGTACCACACATAACACACACCTTGTTACAAACACGATATACTAAGAAGCCTGATGACTACATTGGGTGTTAGTATGTTGAAAAACTATGTTTATTTTATTTAATTAACAAAAAAAAACTGATATGAAAAGACTTTAACCTTCTAAGATTCTTGACTGTGGGGCTCTCAGCTGTGAAAATGCACTCATATTGACTGCTGCTGCTATTGTTGCTGCTAATGAAGCAGCTCAAGGATCTGTGGATTTTGTGGTAACACGCTGCTCCTTCTGCTGCTTTAGATTTACAAATTAAAAGATGTTTTTGGTAGAGAAGATGTGTATATTCCCAAACTGTCACCCCACACATTTTAATAAGTTAAGTTGACGTGGCGCATATTTTAATCCGAGAGTAATAAGCTGATCCAATGCCTGTGGGCCCTGTAGGTTTGAGCCGCGACAGTGGTCCACCGAGTCCTCCTGGTGTCCAGTCAGAGCACCATCTGTGTTGTCACATGCTGGCTAACTGCTAAGAGTCATTTTACTCCAAACTCTGGCTGCAGCATCCTCCCTCTAACATCAAACCCTTCCTCGACCTCTGACCTGAGCATGATGTCACACACACCGCTTACACTGCCCTCTACTGGTCTCGTTCTGTCATCATGTTTACCTGTCCCCTCTGGAAAAAAATCACACATTTCCTGACAGCCCATCAGTGTCTAAAGGAAGGAGTGTGTGGTATTCATAGTAATTTGATCTAGACAGTGGTTTCTATTTAAACAAAAGGAGACACAAGTCTGATAGAAGCCTGATTCCAGAAGAAATATTTTAAAAAGTCATTCAGGTCTGTCCAGTATGGAGTGGAGGTTCTAGTGGTGACCATAAATAACTTCATCCAGTCCATTTAAAGCGTTTCCTCTGGAGGCTCTGTCATTGAATTCTTTGTGTCACACTGCATGTGTTTTCAGCCAAACAAGTCTGAATTAAGCAGGATTAACTGTGCTGTGTTCAAACCAACAAACCGTGATCAGGAGAAGAAAGGCAGCCTAATTATTTCAAGTACTCTAATCCTCAGTTTTCTGGCTAATAATCTGCTCCATTCAAGATAAACACTGCAGCTTATTATTATTCTTTGTTACAGCAGATGTCTTTAAATATGAAAATCTAGCACAGAGAGTGGATATTTGTTTGCTTGTTATTATTTTTGACATGACATGGTTTTCATTCTGAAGCCACTGTCGTCTAGTGTCTGTAATGATACATAGGGTGGCCAGACTCTCCCTTTAGACACAGGGATGGACTCAGAGTAGAGCTGTTGCTCCTCCATCTTGAGAGGAGCCAGTTGAGGAGGTCTCTGAGGCAGACCTAGGACCAACCTGAGGGTCTCTTGACTGACCTAGGAATGCCTTGGTATCCTCCTGAAGGAGCTAGCGTGGGTAGCTGTTGAAAGGGAGGCCTGCAACCAGACCCTGGATGAGCAGAATAAAATGGATGGATTAAACACAGAGTAAGCTGTGGAGCGGATCCACTACTCCACCAGTGAGAAGCAAGTAGAAACTGAGTTGATGTGAACCCAGCAGCCACCATGGCCGGCTTTAATGCATAGAGCTGCATTTCTGTCGGCGCCAAACGAGGCGAGTCGGTGTTGCTGAACATCAGAGTGCAGGATGGACCGGCTCTAATACAAAGCTCATATTGTACAGTTTACCGTAGCAGCAGGCTGGGACTGTTCTCTGACAGCACTGAGAGTTGGTGCAGAAGCGTGTCTGGTCGCTGAGGAGTTTTTAAGGCTTGTTTTCCTGTCAGCCTCGTTCTCTCAAAGATCGATGTGCCAGTCAGGGGAGCTGCGGGGCGGATGGCAGAACGAGGGCCCCTTTGAAGTGCAGGGAGCAGGCTCAGTGTCGACTTTGCCCTTGACACTCATCACCAGTGTTCTCTCTGTTCTGTGTGTCCTCCCCGCAGAATGTAAAGTATGGAGAAATCCGCTGAATTTATTTCGAGGAGCTGAATATAATCGGTGAGTGATAACAGCAGAGTCATCTGCATTTTGCACTTTGCTCATTTCTGTCCCTTTTTCTGTCATCTGTCATTCTTTGTTGGGACTGCTTCTGTTGAGTCATGGCCACTTTCCTGCGTCTCACATTGTAATTATCTTGCCTCGCTTCCTACCTATCCGTCGCCCTACTGAGCTTCATGTTTTGACCTTAAGCCAATCAGAATCAGGCACCATTCTCTCCTCATTCTTCTTCAAATTGTTGTGCATATTGTGTCTTTGTGTCTCCAGGTATACGTGGGTAACGGGTCGAGAGCCGCTGACATACTACGACATGAATCTGTCGGCGCAGGACCACCAAACCTTCTTTACCTGCGACTCAGACCACCTCCGGCCTGCTGACGCCAGTAAGCAAAACACACACATGTCGAATACACACAATAAATATGGACAGTACCATATAAATAATGCCTGTGTGTGTGTGTGTGTGTGTGCATGTGTAATGGCAGTCATGCAGAAGGCGTGGAGAGAAAGGAACCCACAGGCTCGCATCTCTGCAGCACACGAAGCCCTGGAGCTGGAGGAGTGAGTTCACTTCCTGTCTCTAAATGAATCTGTCCATTTGTCTAATAATAGCTCTAGTTAATGGTGGTAGTGATACTCAGTGATGCATTCAGCCAGTCCCTAGAGAATATGACATAATAATAATAATAATAATAATAATTTGTTGCCTGGTATTTATTCTTTTAAGAAAACACAAAATCCCTCGTAAACCTCCACTCTTCAAGAACACAGAAGAGTTAAATGGGAATATTGCTCGTCCCATGTTTGGATCCACTGCTGCTGTAGGAGCCTCCACCATGAACACGTGTATTTATTTACACTAAACAATGGATCTTGGAAACAACAAACGGCTCTGTAACTTGAGTAACTTGTCTTAAACTGAGGAGTGGACGGCTTCACTAACACAGCCTGCAGAGTGACACCACTTAGACACACACACTTATCAGTGTT